>NC_056744.1:1446460252-1446539891 GCF_019279795.1 Protopterus annectens | reverse complement strand
AGTTTTGTTGAAGAGAACAATGTCCTTAAAAGGGCAGGAACAGTTGTGGATAATGGAAATCACAAGTCAGTAATGTTTAACAAGCAGTGACTCCCGAATTCAATATCTCTACTGTATTAGCTAAAGCACTTTTGTTACTGTGAAAACGAGGTAACTAAAGATTTGGGAAGCTGAGCTGGGAGGAGTAGAAAAGTCTTTTAAAAAAATACATCTTCACCTTGGCATGCCTTTGTGAAAAGACTGCAGAAACTGCTTTGTATTTCAGGAAGACCAAAAAAAAAAAAAAAAAAAAAAAAAAAAAAGATTCAGAATGAATTTTTTTCTTGATGAAATTAAGTATGGATGACAATTTTAAAGTACAACAAACCTATACCTAGACCCACCACAGGCATGCATCAGGCCTTCACATACAATGGACAGTTGCATAAACTTGAACCAGAACTTGTTGTCCGCATATCATCAACTCAACTAGTTTGTTCACCTGTTGCAGGACAAACACTTTAGGGACTCTCAGGCTGCCACTCCAATGACTACTACTACTTGTAACACTGAGCCTAGGCATGACAACTCAAATGTTTAAATGTAGATCAACACATGCCTCTAAAGGGCTAAGCTGGTTCAGGTATCATCATAAAGGAAAAGCGTAAGTTTCAGCTTAATGTGATTAATGCTATATCCAGCCGAAACATAAAACTCCAATGGATCACACTTACCATACCCAACATTTCTAAATTAAGCCTCGCATACATTCAAAAGGTCTTTACATATGCATTTCATATTTTACTACTGCCTGTTAACTGAATGTAAACATGCAATCACCAACCATTTACTACAAAATACCTCCCCAAGTAGACTAACATACTATCTCACTCTCCCTTGTCTATCCTTTCTAAGTTGATAAGAACATTTTATAAAATTAAACAGCTGATTATGAAAACGCATATGAATTACTCCAAAAGCAGCAGCATGGATGCTGGAAGGGGTGCACTGCTCCACAGTCCCATTCAAAAATGGAACCAGGCTGTACTTTGTCATGACAAATCACCTTTAAAGACCTGGCAAAGGGTAATGAACAAATACTTCAAAGCAGGAAATCATAGATGCTATGGCATATAATGATGTCAGTAGGAACATACATGCCCTAATGCACATTGTATGACTACTGTAGTTGAGTCCCCTAAACAGGGGACAGGATGCTGTGCTAGAAGCTTGGAGCATAGTGAAATACAGTAAATGATGCCATGCTGCATGGAGCACAGTGGAAAAGGGTCAGTACTAATACTCACCACCACATGCTAACAGCAACAGAGTAAGCACAGATTGTATGATGCTTTCCTAATGGCATAGGGCACAGAGAAATGGGGTGAACACCATTGTGCATGACACATAACATATACCAGACATGGTCAGTGCATCCCCTGTAAGTAATTAAATATGGTTGCACAGATCCTGCTCATAAGTTAAATCTCAGAAGGGCATCCCAACTAGGTCATTCATCTGTAAACCACCCCATCCACATTCCTTTTGTAAGTTCTGCCTGCTTGCTTTCCAATGTAACCCCTCCAGTCATTCATACACTCTTCATTTTTTCTACAGTTTCCAAACATCTCTTGTATCTTCTTCTTCAACCCTCTGAAGGCTTTTGGCTGAGGTACCTTATTTCAGCAATTCTACAGTTCCTGTTTGCTCTTTCGTAGTGTTTCTTCATTCTGGTTTTTGTTGCATCTTCAACCCTCCTGGATTCTGCATGAGCAAAGTATGTTCTCGCACCACTGCTAAATGTCTATCTGCACTTGTTGCAACAGACCCTGCAGCCACATTTTTCACCATCTGCCCACATTACCTGCACACTATAGCCATTTCACATTGCTGGCCAATACACGTTACACCACCCGACAAAGGCGACATGGTACATCTGTCTCACGTGCAACTAGCCTTATCAATGTATGTGATGTACATACCCTGGAATGCACTGGTACACAACAATGGTGCTTTGGTTGATACCTATGTGGCCATCTCATTATTTGCTTCAAGATTAATAAGACATAAAAGCACTTGAAACCAATATACCACAGAAAGGCACTTGTGCTTGCTAACCTGTGTTTGCCCTCGAGTCTCTCCCCTTCCAATGGGAGACGTACTATGTGCTGCAGTATGTAACCTCATGCTTACATTGACATACCTCATATAAAAAGCCTGCTTTTAATTTAAAGTCCCGTACTCAGCTATGAGGAGCTGTTCATAAAACAGTGTGCTGGGCAGTTTAGTCAGTATGCTACATTGTACTCTATCATGTCTCTAACCCTGGCACGTTGTTTATCCTGGCCAGTTTGATGCAATGTCCTCGACTCTGCATCTCGCGTTTCTGTTTTTGCTGATGCTCTTTGCTTTGATTGTCTACTGAAGGAGAGGCATCTCTCCATACTTCGCATCATTCTAAGCACCACCACTGTAAACTTCGTGTATTACTGTTGTTCATGTTCTCCTAAGCAACTAGGGGGTCCTTATTTACCTAGACAAAATTTACGAGTATGATCAGTATATGTCCCAAAATAAGCAATCTGCGCGTACTGCTGCATCAACAAAATGGAATAAACGTGGGAGAATAAATCATACCAAACGAAGTCTATAAGTGCTGCCAGAAACATATTTATGATAAAACTCCGATGAAGCAAGTTACTGTTGGTTACAACAGTGTCACTTCCAGTATTCAGAGTTCTGATAGCATTTTAACACAAAAAAGGAAACAAGCGTTATCATTGAAAATGTTGCAAAACTGGTTTTGATCCCGGATCCCCAGAGGCTACTTATGATCCGGACTTTGGTGATGCCATACAGCGGATGCCACCGCTACTGGCAGCACAGCATAGCTCTCAACCAATCAGGGACAAATCTCAAAAGAATCAGGGACGAATCCTCAAATAATCAGGGATATTTTAAAAATATAAGTAATATTAACTTGAAACATTGACGGAATAACTTGAGACACTGACAGAATAAGATTTAATATACACTTTCTTAAGTAAAAGAAGTCTATAGCTCTAATAATTGTCATTATTTACTAAAGACAATTCACCACCTTTTGTCTAAAATTCATCAGTTGTAGGACGGATCAAGAAGGACAGAGCTAAATTTTGAGTTAAATTCTGGGGCAGGTGAGAGATATGACTGGCAAACACACATCAGAATGTTGCCAAGTTGTCTTAAATCTTTTCATCTTTTTTTTTTTTTTGGGGGGGGGGGTGCTACTTAACCCTATGGACTACGATGTTTTCGTTAACCAAAGTTTCTAGACAGCTTGCTGGTTGTATTAATAACAGAAAAGGGTTACAACAGGTATCACTTGAACCGTGCATTATAAACTGCAACTACTTAACGCTAGTATAATCCTTACAGCGTGACTGAAGAGACGATCTCCTACTTACCCCTTCCGAGACCCGAACCGTGAACGGAAACGAAGACAAGCGACGAAACCACAAATCCTCCAAGCAGCAGTGACTGCAAATACATCCTCGTTTCCCGAATTAGGACAGTACCAAGAACTCCTCTTCGTTTGTAAATACCAACCTCTCCGGCTTCGGTACGAAGGAGGAAATGAAGTACCGGATATGGAGGCACTTTGGTAAGGGGAATGTTGAATCAGGAGGATGGGCTGAAACTCACGGACCAATAATGTGCAGTGTGGCAATGAATAATGGTGCAGCCCAAAACCAGAAACAGAGTACTAGATGCACTCGACACTATGTACCGTTGTTTCTCGGAATAAAAGGTTGTGTAAAGAATGCAACATTTATTGTGGAGGTGGAGGGTGATGTGGTGGCTACAAGTCTTAACTGTTTAGATTATTGCCTACACTTTTGGGTCTGTTCTGTCTAAAAGTTCTGTTTTTTTGGTAAATTATTTAGAATTGATGTTACTAAATAATTACAGACATTTCAGTTTAAGTTTCCCCTTGATACTTTAAAAGTTTCTAAGAGGAATGTTTAAAATCCGTCACTGATTTTGGACCCCCCCCCCCCCCACATTATGTATGGCTTTGTCCAGATCGCAGTAAGAGGTTGAGAAGTATGAGTTCGTGTGTTCACTTTTGTTTTCGCACCTCTCAACTTCTTTGCAAAATATTTCCGCCAAAACCAAAACTTCTGGAGGCGGGGGCAAAGCCCCAAAATTATGGGCAAATTGCAAATATTTCTCAAACTGCTTAAAAAGGTAGTAGAACAACATGTTTGTAAGCAATGGGAAGTGTGAAACTCCAATACCTGCCCTTATATGGCATTTGTAATCTTCACTGATTTACTAGCAAATCAAGCATTGTATTAGGAGAAAGGGCAAAAATATGAGGCAGATCGGGGACATTTCAGAGAACTGCGTACCAAGCACAGTAGAAAATATATACCTTTGAACAGTTATTGGTTGGAATCATATGATTGCCTCTCTGTCATAACATTTTGGATTTTCTGGTAAATGAGAATTACAGTCAGTAATGTCAGATATTAAATTTTCTTACATATTGTTCTGAAAATGCATGTTAAGTTTTTTTTTCAAATAATTTTTATTTATCATTGTCAGTATTGACAGACAGAAACATAACAATCAGAACTTGACCATCATGTAGTGTTTGTTGTCTAATAGAGTTAGTACAAAAATGTGTAGGACAGTCAACTAAAAATATTTACACTATATACATAGATGCTTTACTCTTTCAGTTATTTAAGTATAACAATTAAAAAAAAAAAAACAAATACAGTTAGATCACGAGTAGAGAGAAGGAGAGAAATAAAAGAGGAGTAATCAGTAAGGGAAATCATTTAGTAGTTACACCCATGGAATATTTTGGGATTTGCTTCTGGTATAATACTATATGTTCCTGTGGGAATTATACAAGAATAATGTTGTATATTTGCTCCCAAATTGCTCTGATTTTAACATTTTTGTCCTTTTTATCCATTAGTAATTTCGGTTGGATTAAGCCATTTAGATGCTATATACAGTTTTATTAAGAGGAAATAGTGATCAGTAAAGTACCTTGATTCTTGGGAGTGTTATGCGAGAGTATGTGTAATATAGTAAATTCCCATGTTAGTGTGGATGATTGGTAACCAGTATGTTAAGTTTTTAAGTACACAAATTAAAAATGTACCTGTTTGGGGCCTTTGTTCCACCCCACCCCCTTTAGTTTGAGTGCTATTCCTGAGCAAAGAATTTGAGACCTATGTTTGTATGCATTAAAGCTGGATTGTTGCTATGGGAAAATGCCTCCTACTGATCCCTATGTTGGTTGCATTTTGCTGTCTCCCTGTTGTAAGTTATGATTTGTGTGTTTAAAATCTCAGAATATGGTGAACGAATTGTGCATTGCTGTTATAAAATTTTGAATTCTTCCAAAAATGTATAATACTATAGTAAAACAGTTTCCAAATAATTTAACCACATGAATGTTTTGGCAAAATACTGTCAACTACCACGAGAAGCTAGAAGATCTGTCCAGCTTCTCAGTATCTTATAGACTCATGGGGGAGATCTGTGCCTCATCTACTGTGCCATTAGGATCCCTCTTGTCTTTGATCTGCTATAGCTCTGCAAGTCTTAACACTTTAGCAAACACCAGACACTAGGAGCTTAATTAGATATTCCAACTATAGGCCTATTGCTCTCCTCTCACCCCTGTCCAAAATTATGGAAAAGTGTATCCACCTTCAACTTGTACAATATATCTCAAAGCATAACATAATAGCAAACTGCCAACATGGCTTTAGACCACATCACAGTACTACCACTGCCCTGCTTTCTTTTGTAGAGACTATAAACCAGAACCGAAACAACAACTTACTCTCTTCTGCCCTCTTCATTGACCTCTCCAAAGCATTCGATATGGTAAACCACCCCTTATTACTTAATACTCTCGAATCCATCTCATTTGATCCCCCAGCCATTAAATGGTTTAAATCTTACTCACAAACAGAAAACAAGCTGTTCTCTGGGATAACCACATCTCGCTCTCCTGCCTGTTTCCATTGGGGTTCCTCAAGGCTCTATCCTCGGCCCACTTCTTTTCTCCTCTTCATTAATGATCTTCAAACAATAATCCTCAAGCAACCTGCATTCAATATGCAGATGATTCGACACTCATTTGCTCAGCTCCATCTACCCCAGAACTAATCTCTCTCACCCAAAAAGTATTCAGTACAGTAGAAACATGGTTCTCTAGTCGCTTCCTCTTACTAAATGCCAAAAACAAACTTCTTCTTTTACTCCCACATCTAGAACCTCCCCTTACATTTCTCCATCTCTTCAAACAGCCACTGTTATCTTACCCGACACTTCAACTAAATTGTTAGGTATTACAATTGACAATAATCTCTCTTCGACCTACACATTAACAACTCCATAAAGCTAGTTAACAGAAAGATAGGATCCTTATATCGAATCAGACCTTTTCTTACACCATCTACTAGAACAAGGATTGCTCACTCTCATCTTATTTCAACTCTTCTATATGCTGCCTATCTTCACTAACCTCAAAAACAGCCTTAACAAACTGGCAACCTGTTATAATAACATTGCCCGCTTTGCTACTGGTAATCCCTATAGAACTCATCACTGCCTCAACTTAAAACTTCTAGGCTGGCCAGAGTTTCAGAACTATCTTTTAATCCATCAACTCTGCATTGCCCATAAAATACTATACCAACCTAATAATACCCCCATACTCTCACAACTCATAACCCCTTATAAAATCTCAACTCTCCGCTCATCCAGCAAACTTCTGACAAGTTCAACAAAATCAAATAATAATGCTGGTGACTCTCTATTTACCAATGCTATTGGGACAAAATGGAATTTGTTACCCACTAGCATAACAAAGATAACTTCATTGCCTCTTTTCAAACAGAACATTAAAGTGCATTTCCAAAATCACTGGCTTTGCTCCTGTAATAAACCTGATTAGTCTATCACTATTACTACCTAATAAAACCATTTCTCTCTCCTTTCTACTCTGCATACTTTTTGTCTTTCTTTTCTCTTCCCTTTACTTCTCTACCTGCTATTCTGCAGTGCTTCCACTTTTATTTTCACCACTTTCTATTCCCACCTTTTCCCTTGCTCTCCTCTCACTTTATTCTCCTTACCCTCACTCCTTTCTATGTTAATCCAATCAGTATTCTTTCAACTTGTTAATTGAGAATTGAACTGTATTGAGTGTTTTTAGTAACTAACTCTTGTAGTACTTTTTATTTATATATAAGAGTGTTATCTTTTATTTTTAATGTTTGCTTGCAAACTCTATTACTAACTCTTAGATTTTCATTATAATGAGTACTGCTATTACATTTTTGTATGACAATTTTTTTTTTTGTATGTAAATTTTTTTCATCTCTGAATGTATCTCACTCTGTGGAGCTTTTCTCCCCGGGCCTCTACTGAAAATGGAAATTTCTCCAGCTAGACTAGCCCGGTCAACAAATGTAAAATAAATAAATAAAAAAAATAGTGCTGCTCCCATCTCTGGAATAAGCTGCCATGCAGGTTCATCAGTATTATACATTATCGTCCTTCATCCACAAACTGAATGACTGGCTGGGTATCCTAAAATTTACCTCAGAACTAACTGGCCTAGCCCTTCTTGAGAAAGGTGGTACAGCCTGAGGGTAGGCTTTGGCAAGTCTATGATGGTTGCAAGGCTAAATTGTCTTGAAGTTCATATGAGTCCTCTGAATGTAATAAGTAAATAATACTGGTATTTAAAAATAATCACTGATATTGAGCTGCTATTTTTGATTACCGTCACAAAGTAGACACAAAGCCAAGAGTGTAATCAATGTCTGAGTAATGTCCCTAATAGTGGAAACAGAAATCACATCCATAACATAAATTACATTTGTGGACAAACCAGCAAGTACAAAACGGGAAAACTTAATATGTATAAAACAGCAGCAATTTATATGGACGTTTAATTGCTAACCTCAGGCTTCATGCCCACTCAGTGGCGCACAGCTACAGTTATCCCACTCCATAAGGAGGGATCCACCTTGAATCCCGGGAACTACCGCCCCATCAGTCTGACGAGCCTGATCTGCAAGGCCTTGGAACGTATTATCATGGAACTTATAAACAAAGACATTGGCAACCTTAAAACACTGGACCCCACCCAGTTTTGGTTCGTGAAGGGCCGATTTTGTCTCTTGAACCTGATTGACTTCTTCGAATCAGTCTCCAGAGCCGTGGACGAGGGTAAGGCAGTCCACACAGCCTAAATGGACCTCGCCAAGGCCTTTGACACCATCCCCCACTCTGTAATCATAGATAAACTTACTAAGTTGGGCATTAATCCCTACATCACTCAATGGGTTGCCAACTGGCTTACCGACAGAACCCACACTGTAAAAGTAGCTGACTCCAAATCCAGCTCCAGACAAGTGGAGTACCTCAGGGTTCAGTCCTGGGACCTCTCTTGTTTGGCATCTACTTCTCTGAAGTACTTGCCAACACTAAGGGACTCTGGCTAACAAAGTTCGCAGATAACTGAGAACTGGAAGCCATTATTGAATCCCCAAATTATGTTGATACTCTACAAAAGGGCCTTACAGAAACAGATGCTTGGTGCCAGAGCCTTGGGCTCAAACTCAATGCCAAGAAATGTATAGTTATCCCCTTTGGTAAAAAACATGTACCCGTGAATTACCACATAGGTGGCAGTACACTAAACACTGAAAGTGTGATAAGAGACTTAGGGACACAGGTGAACAGTGGTCTCACCTTCAATAACCACATTGCCACAACAGTCAGGAAATCCTTCTGTGTGGCACACCTCATCACTAAGGGCTTTTCCTCCAGAAAAAAGGAGGTCATTGTCCCACTGTACTCATCCCTCATTAGACCCATTATAGAACACAACACCCCATTTGGTATGTACCTCTCAAGACATCTGCAACAACTGGAAAGGCCGCAGAAATACCGCACTAAAAGAATCACAGGCCTAAAGCAGATGCCCTATGCTGACCGCCTTAAAAAACTCTAGCTATACTCTGTCACATATCATCTACTCTGAGGCGATCTCTGCTTAACATACAAGGCCATGGCAAACCCAGAGCTGTTGAACATGCTACACTTAAAGAAATCCCAGTCCCTCAGGGCCACATGCTCCAGGGATCTAAACCATGTCATCACAATAAACAAAACATGCTGGAGGGATAGGTTCCTGACCCAGAGACTCCCCAGACTCTGGAATAGACTGCCCATACATGTCAAGCAGAGCACCACGTTGGCCCTCTTCAAAAGGAACCTTGATGACTGGATGGGAGAAAGGAAATTCACCCTAGGGATCACGTCAGTCGCCCTGCTAGACAGGGGTCCAGGAAAGTAAATAGTGTGGGAAGAAATAGCCAGGGAATTGTTATGGCTAGGCTTGTATAGGCCCTAGGGCTGATAGCCTAGTACCAACCTATGAAAGGTTCTTGTATTTGAATTTTGTTTTATTTTAAAGTTACTTTACTTTGTTAAGACATGGCAATGATTAACACATTAAGTTGAATATTAACAAAAAGTTAAATATTTGTATTAAGCAAGTGAAAAAAAAAAAAACAAAGACTACTGTTCAGTGAAACTGGTCATGAGACTTGGTCCCTGTAAAATGTTGGAGGAGATGATGCTGAACATTATTGGTATCGTAGAAGTATTAGCAAGTAACAGGATGGATTACAACATAGAGGTGCTTGGGTATAGGGTATGAAAGAATGACAGAGAAGGGAGAGAAATAGTGGTTGAGCAGCAGTCTGCATAAAAGAAAGCACCAGGTATGACGTTAGAAGGATGGATATTCATGTTAAGGCTGTATTCGCCAACAGTGATCGTCCCACTGTAAGAATTAGAATGGGGAGGTAAGAATGCAAAAACAAAGTTGTGGGATTTTAGAAGAGTGGATCATGTTGTGCTGAAGAGGATGAGTTCAGAGACAGCAAACTGAGTGAGTAAATAAACTATGAAAATGGGGTGGGTGTGGAGTATGTATAGCTATGGGAATAAGAGTAAGCAAGAGACAAAAAGGCAAAAAAACAGAAGGCGGCCAGTGTGGGTACTTGGGGATGTAAAGCCATGAGTAAAGGCAAAAGATGGGGCCTACAGAAAAGGAGGGAGTGGGGAGGTGGTGGAAGCACATTATAAGGAATCCAACAGAATGGCAACAAAGTTGGTGAGGGGAGAAAAAGCTGAAGAGAGATATTAGAAGGGATCAAGTAGGGAAGCAGTGAATTTTTAAATACATTGCAGAAAGAAGGAAAGATGGGAGAAACAGAAATGACTAGACTGAACAAGGACTAGAAGGGGGTCACAGAAGACTGGAATAAAAAGCAGCAATACTGAAGAATACTGAAGAAATACTTTAATTCACTACTAATAGAGGAAAGTAAGGGAGGAGTACTGTGATAAGAGAGAGGTAGGGTAAAATCTGGAGAAAGTTGGACAGGCCAGGGATAGAGAGGGGAAAGAGAAGCAGGAAAAGGGGAAGAGGAGCACTAGCTAGTGCAGATGTGACAGGAGGCTGGAGAATAGCAGCTGTGATATCTGTACAAGGGGAGTGGGGCTGGGAAAATTCAGGGAACATTAGGCCTGTTGGCTTAACAGCAATGACAGGGAAAGTTATTGAATGAATTCTAAGGGAAAGCCTGAAAGAATTAATAGAAGACAGCAATCTGTATGACAGGAACCAGCATGGTTTCATGCCTAGAAGTTGATGTCAGTCAAGCCTGATGCAGTTTTATGACTGTTGCAGATGTACTGTACAGGTAAGTGCTCATAAACATAGACTATCTGGGCATTAGCAAGGCTTTTGGCTCTGTCCCACATAGGAATCCAGCAAGCAAGCAAACAAAGGGGTAAGGACAGGACCAGGACTCGGACACTGGATAGCTGCATTATTGAATAGTAGGATGCAAAGGGTTATAGTGAGAGGGATGGTAGAAATAAAAAAATAACTACTGGAGTACCACAAGGTCTCAGACATATTTGAGAAAACAAAAAAAATAGGACCATTCTATCTAATGATGAGGATGGGAAAAGAGTTAGGGGAGGCTTTGGGAAGGCTTAACTAGTAGACAAAAAGGTGGCAGCTGAGGTTCAGTTCAAACAAATTCAGATTTCTGAACTTGGGCCACAGTAATAGATAAGACCAATAACAATGTAGGCTACCTATTGTGGAATAGGTTCCCTTATAGGCTTCCCAAACCCAGTGGTGTGGCTGGTTTACCCTGGGACCAACAAGTAAAAAGAAATGGGAAAAGCCTCTTTATTCAAAGTGATTCACTGTTGTATTTCTGTAGGTATTTTGCAGGTGGACAGCTAACCAGAGTAGAATGTACACATTCTCAAAATCAAGTAATACAAACACAAAGTAATCCTTCTTTGAACTTTTAAGTTCTCCAATTTATTCAAAGTAATGAGCACTTTAGTCTGTCAGACTTCATCAAATACAATGTTTCTTATGAAAATTATTAACTTCTAGTTGTTTAAATAACCCTAAACAAAGACTACTCTAAAGAAGGGGGTGTGGTAGAAAACAGGCCTGCTGGTTGGAGGGGAGGCCAAGTCCCTAATTAGAATAATAGTCATGGATTGGCTAATAGTCAGGTCACCTGATTGGAAGGGAGGTCAAGTCCCTAATTATAATATGAGTTACAGACTAGTTAGGCTTGAGACAAAAGGAGATACTGCCAGCACAGCTAGCTGAAATTTTATAAATAATTATGTCATTGGTGATCTTGTATTACAAATGTATTAGAACTGTATGTCATGTGTATATCAAACTGTTTTGTAGAGACATGTGTGTTGAAAAGGTATTTGTAGAGTGCTGCATTTGAAATGTAACTACAGTGTACCCTGCTGGAAGATAACAGAAATGTACCTGCACTATTGTAACTGTTTAAATGTATATGCTTAACAGAGGAAACTAGAGGGATAACCTCAGTCCAGCAAACTTTAGAAAAATACCTGAAATTAAATTACTTTATCAGTTACGCAATAAAGAGGCTATCTCTCAAGTTTTCAATGTAGCTAGAGACACAAAGTCCATACTAGGAAGCTGTCTGTATTGTCCTTGGAGTGAACTAATTGCTACTTTTGTAGCATGAAGGAATGTAATTGTTTTATGACTTCCAGCATCTGCCAAAGATTTGAGCAAAAGCCCTTGTCTGTATATTTTTACAGGTAGCTGCAATGCTGCCAGCTTCTAGCAATGGGGTTTTGGCCTGGGAACTAGAAGTCAGATGACCAGAAATTATGTAATTCTGCAAGCTATCCCAGCAGTAATATATTAGATATTATTCTGAGAAGTCACTTAGTGAGACAGGGTATTCTGTATTCTGTCTTGGACCTACAAAAGGAGGACCCATTCACCACACATCTGCCTTGCTCTAATGTAATAACTTTCTATGGAAAAGTATAACTCTGTTAGATACAGTCAGAAATATAGTAAAGCTTAGTTTAGATGTTGTGTCTTTTGGCTTTTCCTGGTTAGGGGTCGCCACAGTGGAACTCCGGTCCGCTAATGATTGGCAGTAGATTTTTTTACATGCTGAATTGCCTGCCCTGACACACAACCTTCGACAAAGGTACGCCCATTCACGCATGTCTCCACACAGAAGACGCTTTAGCTGAGAATCAAAAAGGACAACGTCTTACTGTGAGGTGACAACGCTACCGCAGCACCTAAAGCTTAGTTTAGATGTTTTTATTTAGTTGTGTGAGCCTGTACTGCAATGTTATTTTAAATATTTCCTGTGGTTTTGAATTCTGATATCACTGTGAATATATATTTAGTATTGTCTTGTTCTTTTATTAATTATTAAATATATTTAAACCTTTCATTGTGGCTGATCTGTTGAAATATTTAAGTTTTGAGAGTACTTGCATATTTATTTGCTGACACTGCGTGGGCTATTCTTATTAGCCTTGCTCTTGGTCAAATTGCCATTTGTATTAATATTAATATTACACAGTAAGATTGGACAACCTTTGTTAAGGGCCTTAAAGTATCTAATAAGGAGTGACTGGTGGCAGTGGTAACTACCTTATAGTCTGGGCAAAAGGGGACATAGCTATTAAACCTGTGGCAGCCTTTCCCAGGTGTGTGTGTGTGTGTGTGTGTGTGTGCGCGTGCGTGTGTGTGTGTGTGCGCGTGCGTGTGTGTGTGTGTGTGTGTGTGTGTGTGTGTGTGTGTGTGTGTGTGTGTAAATCAAACCTCAAAGAGTGTGCGTGTCAGCTATTTGGGCAGGAACAAGAAGCACTGGTTTGACAGAGAGGGTGCTGAAGGGCTTGGCTTGGTCACTCAGCTGAGCTCTCATCTCTGTAGCTGTGCCAGTGGGGAGTCTTTACTGGGGATCTGGAGGAAGATTGAAAAACCAGCCCCGGACTGACTGTGGTCTCTGTGTGCTCTTTAGGGAAATTGCACTTGATGCAGAAAACTGCACCTGGAAATACTGTGTGTATACCTGTTAACCTCCCGGTGAACATCCCCCACTGTTGCCAGTAGTGAGGACTGAGGCCTCTTGATTACTGGTCCAATGATGGGTCATCACAAGGCTCATTCACAGTGTTATTAAAACAATGGAAAAAAAATGTTTCAAATTAAAAATTTTTTTTAGCTTTTGAAAAATCCTTTATTTTTGCAGTTTCATGAGAACAACACTTGTGTTGGAGTCAATGTAAGAGTGAATCAGGGGTGCCTGCTTTTATGGAACATATAGTGTTATCAGTCTGTATGATGAGCCTATCCAAAATTAAAGTGGAGTGAATAAAAACAGTAAAATAAAAGGCCCATTTTATGGGGCTGAAGTCAACTAATTGAAACATCCATCCAGTATTCATGTGTCGACATTCAGTGGCTTATAAAGGAGTTGCCAGTGGGGTCCTTCATAGGACCTCAACTTTTAAAATGGGTCTAGCATGACCTGGTGTTAGATTTCACATTTTAGTGAAATTCTTGGAAAAGTAAAAATAAAATAAACACTTGCATTCCTGAACCAAAGTTCCTTTGGTTTACTGGAACTAGGGCAGTAGAAAGGAGACTTATAGCAGTCAAAGAATCAAAAATACAGTTTGTCATCAAGTTAAAAACTGTCATGGGTGAGCATTTCAACAGATCTTTTTCTCTTACTACAAAGCAGTTGGTTTGGGTGCATACTTTTGGCATGTAAAATCTGGATCTTTCCATCAGTAAAAGAGAGATAGCTAGACTACTTATCAACAGTCTGTTCAGGAAACTGATGAGAGTTAATATGCATTTACACATCAATGGCATGTATCCCCAGACCACAAAATGCGCATAGCAAGAGTTTCAAAAAAGAAGAATGACTTTTTGTGACTCTTAACCTAGAAAGAGACTTTTTAGCTCATGGCTATGAAGCAAGGCTACTGCACTCCATTCTAGATCCCATTAAAGATATTAAGATCCAAGGAGATCCTGTAGCTTTGCAACCCATTAACAGACTTCACCTGGGCTTTGCCAACCTTTACAATGACCTCAAAAACACAGCAAGAAAATATAGCATGGCCATTACCTTTGCTCTTGACCATTTTTCAGTCATAAGATTGCAAAGGAAAACTGGGCCATTATCATCAATAACAAACAATTTTCCAAAATCTTTCAATCAGGACTGAGGCTTATTTTCAAAAAAGCATAAGTATTAGGCACTGTCTAGAATCTAACAAAGATGCAATGGAACCCACAGAAAATAGGGCTTTAAAAATGTGAAGCCCAAAACTGCTCTTTCTGTGAACATATGAACAACACAATTTCACTTGTACAAGCACTAGGAAAAAAGTACTACATCAGATGTAAAGCTGACTGTAACACAGAACTGGTGGTTTACACTATGAATCAGTCTTTTTCAATAACAAGGAGGCGGTTTCCTAACCAGTCCGTAACTCGTATTCTACTTTTGGACTTGGCCTCCCTTCCTATCATTGGGCCCAAGTAATAGCCAATCCAGGACTCTTATTTTAATTAGGGACTTGACCTTCCCTCCAATCAACAGGCCCAACTCTCAGCCAATCAGGAACTACAGCTTTGCCCACAATTATAATGGCTGTTTTCCACCCAACCCCTTGTTCAGAGTTATTTAAACAACTAGAATGGTAATGTTTTTTTCAGGAAGAAACATTGTATCTGATGGAGTCTGATAGACAAAAGCACTCATTGCTTTGAATAAACTGGATAAATTAATGCTCAAAGGAGGATTGCCTTTGGGTTTGTATTAGTTGATTGTGAGAATGTGTACATTCTACTCTGGTTATCTGTCCACCTGGCAGGAACACAACAATGGATCACTTTGAATAAAGAGGCTTTTCTTTTTTTTTTTTTATTTATTAGAAATAAATAAGAAGTATCAGTTCAAGAGAGTGGAATTAAGAGTGACAGAGCAGGAAAAGGACCTGGGGGTGTTGATCACACCAGGATTGGACCACCAGGAGCAGAGTGAGATGACTGTAGCAGCAGCAAGCAAACTACTTCTGGAAACTATCTCTTCAAGGATATACCACAGCAAAGAAATAATGCTTCCAGGTTTCAGGATCTTGGTCAGATCACACCTTGAGTGATGCATGCATGTCTGGAGGCCGTACAAGGAAAAGGATATCAGGTTCCTGGAAAAAAAAATCCAGAAGAAAGCCGCCACAAAGATTTGTGAGATAGAGGAAAAGGGATATAACCAGAAGCTAGAAGAGCTACAGCTATTTTCACTTGCCACAAAAAAAGACTGGGGGGGGGGGACATGATACTGGTGCACAAAATAATGTCATGGATCATGTCAGGGAGATGTGAAGGGATAATCCTGAATATGAAGGACAGAGGAGGTGCAAACAGCAAACTGAGATGCTAACTACTCTCTGGATCTCTGAAAATTCTGTATACCCATGGAATGTACTACCAGAATGGGCTATGGAGAGGGAACTCATAGATGCTCTGAAGTTGGCATGGGCAGGTGAAATAAGGGTAAAGAGGAAGATAGAGATGGAAGGGAAGTTGAATGTTGATTTTCATTAAAAAGGCAGACTAGATAGGCTTAATGTTTCATCCTGTGATGCAAATATAAAAATGAAACTGGGCATTAGATTGGAAGTTTATGGCAGAGGATTGGTGCTGTGAGCTGTTACTCAATTAAAGTCCATCCATCCATCTACAACCCCTTTTTCCCAGTTTTGGACATGGGGTTGGGTTGTCACTTCAACAGTGACAGTCGTCTAGAGCCAAGGTTTATACCACTGGATAGCTAGCCCTGCTATAGTAGTTCTTCCACACTACACACTTGCATGCACACTCAAACTTATGGCTAATTTGGAGTGTCCAGTCCCTCTACTGTATGTCTTTGGAATGTGGGAGGAAACCGGAGCTCCTAGAGGAAACCAACACAAATACAGGGAGGACATGCAGGCTCCTCACAGAAGGCACATCAGCTGAGAATTGACTTCTTGGATTGATTCCCCAAGCCTCAATCTGCTTACTTTTTGACTCTGAACAAGTCACTTAACCATGCAGTGTTGCCAGTCAGCAATTGAAAAGAAGTGTCTGTGCCCACTGAACTTACCTAGTTAACAAGTATAATGAGAAGAAACAATGTATTTCTAAGTGCATTATTGTTTGCCATCAAGCAAATGGCTGCTACTTGGAAAATTGACAGAAATCATGCAACCAAAGACATGGCTGCTTCCAGCCCTCATTTTAAAATGTTTCCATTGTAGATATTTGTGTCATAGCCTGTAGATAACTATTCATACTATCAACAGGCATTATTGTTTTGACTATATGCTCCTGTTGTCAAGGCTCACTTGATTCTTTTGTTATTTGTGCCTTTTCCTTCGGAGCCTTTATGTTTGGCCATCATATGGCTATGGGTACTGCTTCCATGGCTACTGCTTCCAGAAATGTTGTATCATTTCTTAAAATTCTTTCCAGTCGTAGGCCTATCAGGTTGGATCTCTGTACTTGATATTACAAATGTGTTTACCATATCATTTGATCTGTTAGGGGGATTTGTTGTGTGGTTCATAATCCTGTGATCCGTCAAAGCCTCCATTAGGGTCAATCTGCAGTGCAGCGGGGCATGTATCTGATGTATAATGTAGGAACTCTTTTACTCAGTTATTCATTAAGCTGTCTAGCTCTTCTTACCCTTCTTAAATGATACCCAAGCATTTAGTGAGATACATGTCCATAGCATATATTGAACCAGCTTCTTACCACTCTTGTATTGTATGTACATTGATCTGTATATTCAGCAGTTGTCTTTTGTAACATTACTTACGTAAGCTTGAATTTATTATCCAAAACTGGTTCAAGTCAAAATTACCATAATTTGTTCCATAGTTATTAGTCCCAGCCTTGTTGTGCCTTGTTTATCTCCACATCTGTATAATGGTTGTTTACTTTTTTGGCAAACCTATTGTACTTCGTGTTTTAATACTAATGTCTTGTTTGTAGTCTGTTTATATGCTATATTTGTATGGAGAGCTCTCCTGGGAATCCATTGAAAATGTGACCTGCTAGCTAGACATGCTTGCTCAATGAATGGAAATAAATAAATAAATAAATACATACATACATACATATATATATATATATATATATATATATATATATATATATATATATACCTACCTACCACCCTGCTGTTCCCCTGTCTGTCTGGATAGATGCTCCATTCAGTGGCTGTTGCTGACGTTCCTTTTGAGGAGGTCAAGTGTGTGTGTGTGTGTGTGTGTGTGTGTGTGTGTGTGTGTGTGTGTGTGTGTGTGTGTGTGTCTTTGTGTGTGTGTGTGTGTATGTGTGTGTGTGTGTGTGTGTGTGTGTGTGTGTGTGTGTGTGTGTGTGTGTGTGTGCCTATATGTATATATGGAGCTAGTCGTGTGTGTGTGTGTGTGTGTGTGTGTGTGTGTGCCTATATGTATATATGGAGCTAGTCGTGCTGTCCTGGTTCTGGAGATCATATTATAATCCTTTTTTAGTGGAGAGGGCACCTGTTGCATCATATGAGTGATCATGAGGAAAAAAATAGCCAGACTGAAGGTAGCAACAGAGGATTTTATCAGCTGTGGTCCTGCTGAGGATGAGCCCCATCTGGTCAACTGGTATAGTAATATCAATCTATTGTTTCCCATGACAGTGACATCTTCATGTAGTCTGAGCTGCAGACTGGGATGTCACTAAACAACTCTTTTAGAGTTTTCATCAAGCAAGACATACATTCAAAACAAAGTTCTTTCATGAACAAAATAATTTTTATAGAATATAGAATCTAGTTTATTTCATAAATCATGAAAGTAAGGATGAAGGAATGCTGCCTATATTGTATAAACTGCTATGATATCCTTATCTGGGCTTACCTGAATATAAAATTAATTTAGTTTGCTTCTTTTGGAAGTGAGAATCTGGGTTTACAAGTAAAGAGGTAAATTTATGAATTTAATTTTGATGTATAGGATGACAGATTAACCTAGCAGTTGCTTGTGTTTTGTGAAGGCATTCCCGCAGGAATTCACTGAGTTCCTTTTCAATTCACTGTGAAGTCCACCTTGCTTACTGATGAAGTTCTCTGTGTTACCAAGAATTTGGGTTTACTTAGACAGTTTCCTTTATGTCTCATTATATTTGTCATACTTTGGACTTGATTTTTCTGTTGGGGTGTCAATCTTTGGGGACATGATCTGAAGGTGCCCACCACTTGACCTTCTGTGCTTTAGATCTCCTCAGTCCCCCCACTTGCCTGCCTGACACAAGCACAACTAAATCTGAGCATGTACACTACAGAAAGTTAGAGAAGATTACAGGTACAGTTTTGCATTCCCTGCCAGCTTTTACTTGAGAAAACTGCAGAAGATCATAGGCAATTGCTCACTAGGTCCTTTTTGTTGTTCGGAGTTTGAATGCCCATTTGTTTATATGTTGTGTTACCATGAGGTTTTGTCAATCCTAATCTTTAAGAAAAATGTTTTGGATCGCTTACACTGACCCTTGTCTTTCAATTTATAGGCAACGTTACTGAGAAAGTTAATTTTGTACAACTTGAATTTTATTTGAAGGTTTCTGATCTCCATGGCCCATTTCTGTCTAGAGTTTGAACGATTGTAGTAGTAGTGATTATGATGTCATTATAGTTGTAAATGATCTCACAGTGAGAGATCATTGTTGAAGCTCATCCTTCGTGAACTCTCTACAGCATTTAGCAAGGCTGACCACATAGTACTATTAGACTGGCTTCTGTTTTACTGCATTGCATCTGCTATAGTCCTTTCTAGGGTCTCCTTCCCATATGGATATTCCCCATGGGTAGTGTCCATGCTGAATTAACCTCTTCTTAACCTTTTGTTTGTAGGGCTCCACATGTTCTATCTTGGTCCTATTTGCCGATGAGATATCTGAATTGGAGAAGAGGTCTTTGCTATCACTGTTTTGCAGAGGGTACACAACTTTACTGCTCCTTCCTTCAGGAAAACAAACATATATTTGTCAGTTCTCATGCAAATAGTCTAGTTGTTTTACTTCTTTTTATAAGAAGATGGTGGTGGAAAGCTGAGGCCTTAGCTACTCATGCCACTTTCATGGACTTTGCTCTTCCTCTGTTGCCCCTTGCATTATCTATGGGGTGATTGTCTGGTGTTTGTCTGCAAGGTACATAATCTTGGTGTGTGGTCTCAGTAAATGATTGTCTTTCTGAAACCAGGAATCAGCCATGGTCAAGTCCTTTTGTTGTCTGAGGAATATCATCTGAATTTAGACAGATCATGTGATTTGATTTCCTTTTTGTTATGGCCCATGTTTTGGTCTCCACTCATCTTGAATTTAGCAATTTTTTATTTTATTTTATTGCAGGAAAATCAACTGGGCTGTGGGATCCATTTTCAGCTGTGATTTGTAAGAAAACTATAAACATTCATACAGATTTGCAAAAACAGGAAATAAATGACTGATAATGTTGCTGCAGAACTCAAAGCATAGCAATACAACACCATTATCAAAGCCTAAATAATACTTCAGTTGCATGACAATATAGTAAGACAGGAAATGTAGAATTATATATAATGTTATCATCTGAGAAGAATAATCTAGAATGAAGTTGCCCTAGTACAGAGCCTTATACTATACCACTGATAAGCTCTGTCAGGGTAGACAGGAAACCCACCTTATCTTGTGTCCTGTTGCTTAAACAGTTTTATTAATTGAATTACATATGAATTGACATTCAAAGCTACTGATTTGTCAGTTATTCCCTTATGGGATAGTGTTGAATGCTTAGCAATGTCATGATAAGCAGCATAAACTGTCATGCCTACACCATTTTCTTTAAAGCCTTTTAGCTTTGTTGCTGATGAAAACATGCTACACAATTTACACACCTGTGGCTTTCATGTGTCTGTTTCTGATGTGTATGGATTGTGTAGTTCTCATATGTATTCCAAACATCTGACCTGTTTTTCTGTTTTCATTAGTTATTTCCAGTACATAATTGTGTGCATGTAATGTTATGAAATACCAATTAAAAAGAAAATGAAGATACAGAACAAACAAACTAAGATACCAACAAAAAATACTAAACAATCGGAAAGCTAAAAAAAAAAAAACAAGGCGAAACTATGGCTGAAAAAGAATCCGCGAACACTTATTCTTAATGCTTTTGTTCTCTTTAATGTTTCACAAAGAATTTCATCAGAAAAGTTTGTAAAACACACACACACACCTTAAAAAGACATTTAAATAATCATGCGATAAAGACAACCAATACAAACAATCTAAAAGTAGGCATTGCCCCAAAATCATAAAATCATAATACTATTGGTTACTATTCTTTCATGCTCTAAAGTGCATGCAGTTAAGTTTGGTTAAGCAGTATTACTTGTTAGCAATTGATTTTGTAATTAAAATACCATAACAAATCTCATCTCCAAATCTTTTGTCTTAGTAAAAACACTTAATATTGATTCATTTAAGCCAGGCAGTTTATTGGCATTCAGTCTGATCTGCCAGCGTGTCTCTACACTCTAGTAGTGTCTTGATGTCACCACTGAAATCCTCGACAAAAACAGAATCCAATACAAACAAGAAAATTTCTTGAAATCTTTACATGTAACAGTGTGCTTAGCCAAAGCATTACAAAAATCCTTCTTCTTGATGGTTAACAATTACTCGTAGATTCTTCTTTTTAAATGCTTAATAGTTTTGCTTATGTAAAAACAACAACATGGTTCACAAATAGCTACATACACCACATGGTTGGATGAACAGTCATATCTCCCTCTAGCCCATATAGTCACGTCCAACTGTTTAAAATGGATGAAAGAAGAATTGCAAATGTGATGGCATTGCTTACAGTGTCCACATTGGAAAATCCCTACTTCTCATTCCACTCACATAATGTTTTAATGTTGACAGTTTTCTTGAAAGAAAACATAGATCTATCACCTATTTCTTTCTCTAAGTCATTGTTGCCCAAGATAACTTTCCAATTTTCTTGTATGCACTGTTTAACTGCTCACATTTCTTGACATATGGGCAATGGGAAAGACAAAAAATATTTACCATCTGTTCCACTTGCATCCAGAAAGTGTGATTGTCCAGCTGATATGTGAAAATCACCATAACACAATATTGGACATGTGACACCAAACCTTAATTTCTGTACCTCAAGTTCTATGCGCACTAACCAATCTTCATTATAACCTCTTTCTATGAATAACTTTTTGAGTAAACTTGCTTCTTCAGCAAATACTTCATTATCTGAAGTCAGTCTTCAAGCTGCTAGTACAAGGGTCTAGGGAACTACTAAAGGGGCGGTGAATAGCGCACAACGTGGCTGGGCTAATATATGCCTTCGGGCAGATAGCCCAGTACCAACCTATGAACCTATGAACCTATAATCTACTTAACCAAATGAATTGACCTTTGACCACATTCTGCTTCATGTGGTGTGGATGGAGACTGTTGCGATGCAAATATTGAATTGTAAAACTTTCTTTTCTGAAAATTTTACTGACAAAATTTCCAGTCTGGACATTAAATGACAAAAAGTAATTCAGAAAGTCTTCAAACCCTCCTACAGTAAATCTTAAAAAAGAAGTGGTGTTATTCTAATAGTTTACAAAACTCCAACATTTTATTGATCATCTCATCTCAGGCCAATACATACTGGAACTCCCTGAAATGACAGCAGCTATTAAACCATTTGTTACTGCAAGTTGTCTTTCTTTTATAATCTAGGCACCATTCTTGGTGAAGAAAGTATTCAACTCAGGATGGGTGTCTTATCTGCAACCATCACATGCATAGAAAGTTCTAACACGTCTCTCTGCTTGTCCTTCAATGTTCTGTTCCCCAGGTCATTCACACCCATATGGACCACTACCATGTGATAGTCATACCTGTCTTGGGAAGAGGTCTTGAGGGCCCTTGTAAGGTCTGTGAACCCGGTACCCAAAAGGCATCTGACAGTAACCTTGTCTTTGTCTGGCCTGGTGAGAGAGGAATCTGTATGCCTGACAGCTGCATCACCAGTCACTAAAACATTTTTGTCAGAAGTTAGTTTATGAATACTTGATTAGAAGCAAATTGTTTGTCAGTGAATTGTTAATGTAGGTGTGCACAGACCTGGTAAGCTGAAGGACTTCCAATGTTCTTAAAAGTTTTAGGAGGTCTTGGCAAGCATTTCTTTATAATATACACATGTGACATTTTTGTATGGGTTTACTATTGTAATTGCGAACATCACTCGGTCGACTGTTGTATTGTCGAACGCATAAGGTCGGAAACGCAAATGTCGAAGACATTATAATCAATCGAGGAACGATTTTAACATGGGTCGAGGCAGGGAAGGTGGTTGTAGTGGGAATAATACTGTACACCTACCTCGACCCATGTTAAAACCGTTCCTCGACCGATTATAATGTCTTCGACATTTGGTTTCCGACCTTATGCATTCGACAATACAACAGTCGACCGAGTGATGTTCGCAATTACAATAGTAAACCTTTTGTATGTTCTGTTTGAGAGTTTGGTAGTGGTTGTGGTGAGGGTGTGACTATGTGATAATCACTGCTTATTGTTAATTGTGAGAGCGATGCCTCTATATTAGCTTGATATTTGTGCCTCTCACAGACAGAGATTTCTGTGGTGAGTAGCAGTTCATTATCAGTGAGCATAAGGCAGTTTCTACACTGTCTTAAAATGCCATAAGCTAAGAGGATGGAGACAAGAGGAGAACAATTTTGCTGGCCTTCTATATTATCCAATGCTTTGCCAACAGAGTAACATATAGGGTACTGATGCTCCCAGCATAGCTAAAAGCATATCAGAGCAGCCAGGTGAAGGTAGATGTGAGCTAATGTTGCCTTGGTCACAATACAATCAAGCCATCTGTCAATCAAGGGAGCAAATGAAGGCTTGAGAGTATCTGACTGATGGAAAAATTAAAATGCACTCACTACCCACTATTCTGCAATAATTACTGTGGAACAACAACAACAAAAAAGAACCAATCAGACAGCTCCACTGAGAGACTCAGTTGTGATCAGGCACCCAGAAAATTGCAACAACTAACCTTCTAACATTTCTTCACAAAAATAAGTACTACAGTTTCGAAGATGCCCCCAAATCATACCTAAACAAGTAGTTCATTATGAAAAATGCAGATGAAGTTTAAATGCTCTGCAAGCAGTTACATTTTAAAATTGCTAAACCAAATCAAACGTAATAAAGTTTTACTTTCCTGGTACATTTGTTATTTGGGTTCAGGTAAAATTTTTACCAGTATTTTTTGTGGCTTTCACAGACAGTATTCTTGTTCCAAAAGTCCATGGTATCACGTAGTACTGCTACCTTTTACAGTATCCACCTAAATTTTACGTCATGAACTAGTTTCTTGAACAGGATAAGACTGTTTCTAAAGCACTACCTGACTCCTGAATACAGTAACTGTATTCTAATGATCAACCACGTGGCTGGATATGCTGGGATAGTATACCTGTCAAATGCCTGTCTAACATGTCCCGTTGTGTTTACTTGTATTTAATTTGCTTGTAACTGTAATGTTTTTCACTGTAATAACTTAATTGAAGACTATTACCAGATTAGGTCTGTACTTTTACGATGAAGGGTAATTTGTGGTAACATAAGTAAAATTGCGTGTCTGAAATTGGTTACTCTGGAACTGGTTTACAGTTATATTCTTCTCTTTGTACTTAAATGGAGTATGCTGTGCTGCATCCTTCTACAATCTGAGTTTTTCTGAAGTCAACCACTGAAGGCATCAAACAGCAACATTGCACAGCATGTCTAGAATTATAGAAGAACAGTTTAATCTGTATGTTTTCACATTCCACTGTGGTAGAATGACAAATAGCAAGAGAACAGTATCAAATGAAATGTTCCCTAAAAAAAAACAGAAAAAAAAAACCGGAGAAAGCATTTTTGTAAGGCACATCCCATGATCATACAACAGTGGCAGGAGGGGAGAAGTTCCCATTAATAGCAAAAAAAAAAAAACATCTCTCAGACTACATACAAATAAAAAATCTGCTCACAAAATGTAAAAAACACTCTGCTAAGCAAGGCTATTTAATAACAGTTAACAAGGAAGAAAAGTTACGACGGAATAAATCAAACTCAGAACAACTGTAGGAAAATTCATTGTCACAGTGATTGTATTTATATATATATATATATATATATATATATATATATATATATATATATGTGTGTGTAGTATTAGTTTGTAATTATTATTTTACTAGGTGTAATTGCATCATTTTGTATAAATTATTTTTCATCTGTAGCATTTTTTCCTGCTCGTAATGACCATATTGGCTGTCATACCTCCCTCCATCTCTCTCTGTCATTCCCTGATACACTGTTCATTACCAGATGAGAGTCCTATGGTTCATTTATTCCACAAGGTTAAGGTCAAGCAGCAAAAACAGTCCTATTATTCTGTAAGGGTTGGGGGAGGTGTTCCTAAGTTGCATTGTTTCCCAGTGCATATGCTCAGTGAGGAAACAATGGTTGGTGTACAGTGTGTCAGCCCAGGACATGTGTCATACATCTAAAAAACTTGTAAGCCACACCTGACTAGTCCTGGGATTCATTTGTCATTCTTGGTTTAAACTTCTAGAATGTAGTCAACAACCGTTTGTCAGATGCTATGATGTGCAAGGTATCTAATCTGTATTCTGTGACTCTGACAGGGCAACAGATAAGCAGAAAGAATTTGCTTCCTGGATGTATTAATCTTTTTTTCAGCTGCTACTGATTTCATCTCTCAGTCTTTACTTAGCTTTTTTTTACTGTATCAATTTGGTGATTGGATGGCAGGGAAGGAAGACAAATTAAGGTTCCTCAGTTTATATTCTTTGAAGTTATTATTTGCCTACCCTTTTGCCCCTACCCCAAGGACATGTATCTTTGTATTGATGGAGGGTCTAATATTTGGATGTTTATCAGAATACCCTGTGAACAAAACAGACATTTTCTGGAGCATTCAGAAATAATCTTTGTACTGTGTTATGTGAAATAACATGGTGAGAGTCGATGCACAGGACCAGGAGCCAATTCAGAGATGAAAGTAGCATGTTTGTGCTAACATGAAAAATAATGTGGTATGCATTACATACAAATGATTGCACAATGAAATGCAAGTGAGTGTCAACAAGCAAATGTGAGGGGTTCTTGTCAGAAGAGCAAATGCTTAAATTAGCGAACGCTGTTATACTGAACTTTAAAACGCGAATCCTGAAAATGTTGAAGGCATGCAACATAGATTTTTTTCCCAGGGAAAAAAAATAATCGATGGTCCATTCTCCAGACTTTGCCGTTTTCTCCACTGTGGTGCAATCTCGGAGATGGTATATTTAAGTTGGGAGAGGCACAGCCCCCCACATCGGGGGTTGTGAGGGGCAAAGCTCCCCACTTTATTTTGCCTGTACATTGTTTTGTTTTTTTTTGGATCAGCAAATTTTTCCCCTGGGGAAAAATTCGCTGATCTGTTCCTTTGACATTTTAAGGTTTCGCGTTTTTAAGTTCGATAAAAGTGCATTTGGTCTTTTTAGCATTTGATCTTCTGATATAGACTCAATGTGAGTTACTGCATATGAAATTGACAACAGCAAATATGGCAGCTTTATTCAGAAATGTATAAAGATACCATGATGAGCCATGGCGATCAGCTTTTCTTTTTACCAGGATTTCTTAGTAAACAGGTTTACTACTGAGGGGCCTAGGAACACAGATACATACATAGATGGTGATCTGAACTTTGACTGCCAGGTAGCTACAGTAGTGAGGAAATTTTTCTGTGTGGCTCAACTTATAGGTAAAGGCATGGCATCAAGATCAAAGGAAGTCGTTGTATGATTGTACTCAACCCTCATCAGGTCATAATCGAGTACAATGCTCCCTTCTGCATGTACCTAACCAGGCACTAACACCCAATTGGAGTGGCATCAGAGGTTTCTCACTAAAAATTGCAAAGTGTAAGAAATGTGTCTTATGTAGACTGACTAAAGGCCCTATCCCTTTACTCTGTCTCATATCAGTTATTGAGAGGTGACTTATGCCTGACCTACAAGGCATTCTCTGATCCATCCATGATGAAAATGTTACACATTCACAAGAAAAATTATACAAGGGTTATGGGTTCCATGGACCTGAACTTTATTTCTGACTCTAACAGAACTTGCTGGAGAGACAGATTTGTATCCCAAAGGTTACCTCATCTATGGAATAAACTTTCCATCTTCTTAAAACAAAGCCTGTCCCTCATTCTCTTCAAAAAGAATTTGAATTAGTGGATGGGGAGCCATAAATTCTTGTATGGACAGAGACAGTCTGTAAAATGACTCAGGGCTCCAATACCCAAAGACTCACTAACTTAATCTGCCCATCCCATATCTGGGTAATTAAGATATAATATTGTCATATCCTGGGTATTACTGGCTAGGATTGTAAAGGCTCTTGTGCCATTAACCTAGTAATCACCTATGAACTAGCACAAAGATGCTAGGAGAATATCTGCTTTAGTATTTTGGAAGGCATAATCTGTAGTGTTTAACACCGCACCCCCCAATGTTGCAGATGAGACCAACAGTAGCTGACATACCATCATCTCCATGACCAGGGTGTCCCTGGCCATTACAGTGTGTAAAGAAATGCCTTATGAAAGCTGGTTGACTTGTGTCATCCTCATATGGAATATTGGGAGATGCATGTAATGCCTTTCCCAGTGGATGGAGCATTAATCATTCTTGCTACAGGGGCCTTTCAGCATTCTTGCTACAGGGGCCTTTCAGCATTTATCTGGGGAAATGCTAGGATATTTGTAGGCTTCAGAATAACAAGTCCTTCACCAATTCCCAGATGTGATGCTGATGCATGTGGAGGACCATATGTAGTTCCTACAGACAGTAAAAGACAGAGCCACCACTATACAGGCACTTACAATATAGACCTAGTCCCAATAAATTCCTATTATTCCTGTGCATTAAGACCTTTGAAAATATCAAAAACTATATCCAGAACCAGGCAAATGAACAAATAACATGTTATGAATAATTTGCTAGCATGTTTGTTAAAGTAGCAATAATTCAGTAACCTCTGTGGTGTTTGGGCAAAGAACTTTGCTGTGGTCACTGAATTCCAAAGAGAAGTGTTAACTGATCACTTGTACAATCCAAGATGGCAGTGACTGATCTCTTTGGTTTTATCTCCAGTTGGGTATAACAACAAAACTGATTTTTTATTTTTAGATGTACTGGACTTCTCAAAAGGAACAAAGCAACTCTAATGAAAGTATTGTTAATTCAATTAATAATTTTAATCTCATAGAATTATTTAAAGCGCTAGCTGATGTCTCTAAAAAAATTAAAGAGAATTGTCAGGCATCAACTTATTCTGGCTTATAAAACTGATGAAATAGGTTCAAGAGGACTGAGAGTTCTTACAGAACCACATGTGATGAATTCTGATGGGCATTTTCTTAACATATTCGAGTTATGTTCAACAAACTGCACCTATGTTGTTTGTTATGTCTTTCGGCTTATCCCGGTTAGGGGTCACCACAGCAAAACTCCGGTCCGCTAATGTTTGGTAGTGGATTTTTACGTGCTGAGTTACCAGCCCTGACGCACAACCTTCAATGAAGGCACGCCCATTCACGTATGCCTCCACACAGAAGACGCTCTAGCTGAGAAACAAACGGGACAACGTCTTGCTGTGAGGCGACAACGCTACCGCAGCACCACAGATTTATATGGCAGGCAAATAGTTAAATTAGAATTTAATGCTAATATATTGTTAAATGTGTTAACTAAAAATACAAATGATGGAGGATATCAGACTCATTTAAACAGTTATGAAATGGTTATGTCATATTTAGAAAATGAGTTAAAGCAAAGAAAGGTTAAAAAGTATGAAATATATGAGCAGGGTTATAGTTCAAATTGACAATTTATTTGTTGTCTGCACAGGGGGTCAGTTAGGTTTCCTAAGAAAGTTGATTCTCAAGGAAGAAAGGGCAGTATTAAAAAAAAAAGGAAAAGACAAATAGGTTCACCCCCACAGTTTATATTAAAGCAGCCTGATTCATCACTAGTGACATGGGTGAGAAAACAGAATTACAGTCATCTGCTAGCAAAAGAATCAATGTAGCAGCATCTGAACTCCCCTTAATAAGAGTCATAGGTTAGAAAGGAAACACAGGAATAAAAAAAATATTTATCATATGTTCTGGCAAATAATATCTGCCAGCGAATAGATTATGAGATACCAGCTTCTGGATGCATAATATTTATTCTTTTGATCTTACTGTACATAATTTTTCTCTTATAAATAAAGGTTTAAATGTTGTGCCATGGTTCTGAATATCCAAATATCAGTTTACTTCTGGTGATAAAGCTGCTATCAAAAATAAAAAAAAAAGAACTTTTTTAAGAAACAGAAACTAACAAATACTGAGGATACAAGGTTCAAGTTTAAGAGTAAGAAACCCACTGTTAACCTATCTGCTAATAAAACTGTTTCTATTTTCAAATGAGCAGTATTATATGAATTACATAATGCATTCTGTCAGGAATAGCATAGGAATTGACAGTTTAAATAAGGAAGAGCATATGAGCTTACAACAACTGAGCAATAATAAAACATTGTAGTTTGTATGGTTAATTAGGGCAGTAAAGTGATTGTTTGGAATATAGTAGATTAACAAAAGGAATGCTTGCATAGGTGGTGAGTTCACAATTTTACTACAAATTATTCTTGGATCCAACTAAGAATTTTAAATAAAAAGTTAACACATTTTTGCGAATAGTTATTTCTGATGAGTGGGCTGGAATTAATTGTGAAAGACCCTAAACCTCAGTTGTTTTACATTTTGCCAAAAATGCACAGCACCAGGTAGGCTGATAGTTGCAGGAATAGAGTCTCTAAATGAACCCTTGGCAGACTTTTTACCATGTTATCTGCCCCTTTACTGGATGTTGTAAAGGCAAGCATCAAAGACAAAGTGCTTAATGAGCACATTCTAACAAAAAATTGTTTTATTATAAGGGTGACTGCTATTTACACATGTAAGGAATGGCTATGGGAGCTTCCTTTGCCCCCAGTATATGCAGACTTGTTCATGGTATATTTAGAAGGACTGCTGATTTATGTTAGTCATAATTTATTTTTAGAATCCACAGACATATGGTACAGATAATGAGATTCATGAACTTCCCAATATTTGAATGAAAACAGATAGGATGTACAGTTAACATTAGAGATGCATATGTTTTATATATCAGGCCTATAGCAATTCTGTCCCATCTCTTAAAGATACTGGAGAAATGTGTACACGAACAACTCCTGTACTACCTATTCCAAGAAAACTTATTAACCCCTACTCAGCATGGTTTTCGCCCAAACCATAGTACCACAACAGCCCTCATCTCCTTCACTAATATTATCTCACTTGCCAGAGATAACAACAAACTTGCCTCATGTCTCTTTCTAGACCTCTCCAAAGCTTTAAACTCTGTCTGTCACCCCCTACTCCTTGATAGACTCTTAAACCTTAATCTCTCAAGCTCAACTATTTCCTGGATTGTCAGTTACTGTGCTCACAGACAGCAATCTCTTTAATGGCTCTCTGCATTATCCCCTCCTCTCCCCATTAAAATGGGTGCCCCTCAAGGATCAATTCTTGGTTCTCAATTGTTCAACAGATTTACAAACCTCCTGCACTCATCCTGTCTACTGTCCTCACTCATAGAATATGCTGGTGATTCCATGGTCATCACCACATCCGATAACCTCTCAGACCTTAACACCCTTACTCAACAGTCCTTCATATCTATTGAAAAATGGCTCACCAATAATCAACTAATCTTAAATCCAAAAAGACACCAGATCCTTGCTATTTCTTCTCAAATCTCTCAACCATCTTAAATCTTCTTTTTATATCTCATCCCTCAATAACATCACTATCACAGTCGAATCACATATTAAGCTTCTGGGAGTCATCATAGATGATCAACTCAAATTTGATTTACATGTGCTCAACGGCATCAAGAAAACTAAACAAAAGCTAGACCTCCTTTACAGAAACAAAAAAAATTATAACCAATGAGTCTCGAATCTCCCTTTCTCATGCCTACCTTCTCCCAAACCTCTTTTATAGCTCACAAATCCTAACCAACCTGCAGTCCTCTCTTCTACTAAAACTCAAAACCACCTATAATAAAGTTGATAGATTTGCTGCTAACCAAATCTCTAAATCGCACCACTGTCACTCTCTCAAGACCCTAAACTGATTAGAATTTCCCCACCAGCTCCTTCTCTCTCTTCTACTGATCATATATTCCATCCTCTACAAGCCTTCTTTCTGTCCTAGTATCTCCTCAGTCATCTCCCTCTACACTCCTCCTAGGACATACCTATTTTCTCACAACGCTAGTCACTCTGGTTACTCTGCTTTTAACCTTACTTCTCCCTTCAGATTATCAAATGCTAAGTCCACTGATTGATCATCCTTTCTACAAGAACTACGACAACTTTTCTAAGTGTGTAATCATCTTATTCTACTTCATACACTGACTGTACAAATGACCCCTAAATCATCGAATTCTCCCTCCTTTGCATAAACAATGCTCTGGAATGAAACTATCTTTTAAATAACTTTCTCCAAATGCTTTCATTATTAGCTCATAGGTCAATTTTGAACAAATGGGCACATTTCTTTAAACCTGTATTTTTAAAACTTATGTATTATAATGTGTGTACTATTGATTTGTTTATAATTCTTATTGTTATATTCTGTTGTGTATTCTTGTGAAGCTTTTCTCCCTGGGCCTCCACTGAAAAAGGGCATTAGCTCAGTCAGACTATTCCAGTCAACAAATGTTAAATAAATAAAATAAAATCATTTTAGATGAACAGGTTATCAGGTTAATAGTACTGTCAGTACCTCATTGTTTTGGAACCACTTTCATAGCAATTCATTGCTTCATTCAGAGAACTGATACCCTATATTTGCAACCAAAATATACCAAGGTCGCATTTTTTTAAGATTGAAAAGAATCTGTTTCAATGAGATGGAAAATCAGTCCAAAGTTAATCAATTTTTGTTCAGAGGAGATATAATAAAAAAATTAACATCTTAGTACTGCTGTATTTAAATTAAATAAAAAAAATAATTACTATCATATAATCAACACACATAGAAGATCATTTTAAATCCATTAGTTACCACCTATAAAGGAAATGTTAACATTTGTTTTGGATATTATGGATGGACATTGGGGAATTTTATTAATTGACATTGGCATATCTAAACAATCCTTTCTTGGTTTGTGACTAACTGTGGAGTTGATTGGTAAGAAACGTTTTAGTTGAATTTATATTGTATCTGTTATCACTGTTTGTAGGTAGGAAGGGACTGCTTGTTAACAAGATTTACTTTGATTCATATTTTGTTGTTCTTCTTCTTCTTCTTCTTTCAGCTTTTCCTGGTTAGGGGTCGCCACAGCGGATCACCTGTTTCCATTTCTTCCTGTCCTCTGCATCTTGCTCTGTCACACCAACCACCTGCATGTCCTCTCTAACCACATCCATAAACCTTATCGTAGGCCTTCCACTTTTCCTCTTACCTGGCAGCTTCATCCTTAGCATCCTTTTCCCAATATACCCAGCATCCCTCCTCAGCACATGTCCAAACCAATGCAATCTCGCCTCTCTGGCTTTGTCTCCAAACAGCCCAACCTGGGCTGACCCTCTAATATAATTATTACTAATCCTGTCTACCCTCGTCACACCCAGTGCAAATCTTAACATCTTTAACTCTGCCACATCCAGCTCTGCCTCCTGCCTTTTTTTCAATGCCACTGCCTCCAACCCATATAACATAGCTGGTCTCACTACCCTTTTGTAGACCTTCCCTTTCACTCTTACTGGTACTCATCTGTCACAAATCACTCCTGACATTCTTCTCCACCCACTCCACCCTGCCTGTACTCTCTTCTTCATCTCTCTTCCACACTCACCATTACTCTGAACTCTTGATCCCAAGTATTTAAACTCATCCACCTTCGCCAACTCTACTCCCTGCATCCTCACCATTCCTCTATCCTCCCTTTCATTCACACACATATATTCTGTCTTAGTCCTGCTGACCTTCATTCCTCTTCTCTCTAGAGCATATCTCCACCTCTCCAGGGTCTCCTCAACCTGTTCCCTACTCTCATTACAGATCACAATGTCATCTGCAAACATCATATTCCACAGGGACTCCTGTCTGATCTCATCTGTCAACCTGTCCATCACCACTGCAAATAAGAAAGGGCTCAGAGCTGATCCTTGATGTAATCCCACCTCCACCTTAAACGCATCTGTCACTCCCACTGCAGATCTCACTGCTGTCACACTACCCTTGTACATATCCTGTACCACTCTTATATACTTATCTGCCACTCCCGACTTCCTCATACAATACCACAACTCCTCTCTAGGCACCCTGTCATATGCTTTTTCTAAATCCACAAAAACACAACGCAACTCATTCTGACCTTCTCTGTACTTCTCCATCAACACTCTCAGAGCAAACATCGCATCTGTAGTGCTCTTTCCGGGCATGAAACCATACTGCTGATCACTAATCATCACCTCCCTTCTTAACCTAGCTTCCACTACTCTTTCCCATAATTTCATGCTGTTGATTCATATTTTGTTGTTTTACCTTTAATTTCACTCTTGGTTGTTAGAAAGGGATAGGTTTTAGAAAGGCAAGCTCTAGCCACCCCAAGGGGTCTAGACAGCTATAAATTTAGACAGAGAGGAAAATTCTGAGTATATCTAAACAATCCTTTCTTGGTTTGTGACTTACTATGGAGTTGACTGGTAAGAGAAGATTTATTTGAATTTATATTGTATTTGTTATCACTATTTTTCACTGTTTGTAGGTAGGAAGGGACTGATTGTTAACAAGATTTACTTTGATTCATATTTTGTTGTTTTACCTTTAATTTCACTGTTGGTTGTTAGAAAGGGATATGTTTTAGACAGGCAAGTTCTAGCCACCCGAAGGGGACTAGACAACTATAAATTTACACATACTACAGAGAGGAAAATCTTGAGTACATCTGAACAATCCCATCTTGGTTTGTGATTTATTTATCTTTATTGTCAAAAAGAAGTGCTATTGCGAGCGATAGGGAGCGACGTAAAGGAATTACAACTTTTGTCTGGCTTGTAGAACTTGTATGATCAGAGCAACGTACTGTATTTTATTTCATTGTATTTTGCTGGCGTGATTTTTTTGTCATAGAAGTTGATTTAAGTTCTCTTTGAATTCTCTTGTTACTGATTTTTCTTTTGTAATAATGTATTCATTTGAAACTAAATATGGATTCCTTAAATGAGTATGCAATTAACAATTTGCTAATGCACTATCTTGTATAGTGTAATAAATGCTATGCATATTTAAAGGTAACAGCTGATAACACTGGTGATCTGTGCTCCTCATGACAAAAGTTGGATGATTTGCTTACTATTGTTAGAAGTAAATCTAGACTTAATGATGATGATTGCACTTCTGCAATTGGCATGGCTTGGAGAACTGTTGTTATATATATTAATGACTGGATTGATTAACTAAATAATGTTAGGCATAGAACAAATAGAACACATTTGGGAAATGATGCATCTATTTTCTGCAAAGATCATTCAACTCCTATGAAACAAGATGATGCCCCTGACAACTTTGGAATCCTGGATGCAAGTATTCAGCAATATGAGGATCCAGTTTGTTTAGAAGGAAACAAAAAAGAAAGAAAGGAAGAAGTTCACAACAAATAACAAGGAAGAAAAATAAACTGATTATTGACTGTAAAGGAAAGAGAATACGTAGTAAAAAGGACACTTCTTTGTTATGTAACACACTGGTTACAGGAAATTATATTTTTCTATCAGAAAACCTTCAGTCTACAGAAAAAGGCATCACCTTTTCAATGGAGAAGGTAGAAAAAAGAGGCAAGGGACAGGTGAAAAGGAAGAAATCAAAATTGAACGTGGAAGGACTGAAAAACATTACTGTAAGAAAAAAGAAGAGAAATACATATGTTGACTATGTGGATTTACAACACCAGCTGGATGAGAATTTAATACAACATGAAAACAATAGAATTAATAAGAATAATGGTGATGAAGATCTATCCTTCATAACAACTGATAGAGCAGATATTACTGTATTAGAAGCTGAAGAGTCTACAGAGCTGGCCAGCAAAGATATTCTTGTAATTGGAGATTTAGTTATTAGAGGAACTGATACGTATATTTGCAGAGATGATAATAAACATCGAATGGTGTCATGCTTCCCAGAGCGAAAATAGAAGATGTGAGACAAGTTTTGGAATGCCTTAATGTAAGGAAGTATGGCTCTGTTTATATTCATGTTGGTACAAATAATGTCGCCTGCAAGGATTCTCTGACTGACAGCCCTCTTAGAAAGTATTGCTTGTACTAGAGTTGGGACATATTTTTCACAAATCACCTATAGAAAGGATAGTCAGGTCACTGTGAATGAAAAGATTTTTTGGATAAACACCTACATGGAAAAAATGTCCTGTTTTAAAAAATGGAAATGTGTAGAGCATCCAAGCCTTGTTTTGGGCACACATGTTCAGACAAGATGGTGTGCATTTGTCTAGACCAGGGAAGATAATTTTTGCAGCAAATATTTTGCAATATTTGACAAACACTAGGCAGGATTTTTGCCACGTCAAAAATTTAACAGCCCACAGGCAGCAACATTTGATGCCTCTCGTATGGTTGTTAATGCTAGGAGCATTAATAATAATTTTTTATTGGAAAATTTGCTATGCTCCCACAAGATTGATGTTGTTATTGTTTGTGAAACATGGTTAAATAACAATGACTGGAAACCAGTTCTGTCAGGGTATGAATGTTTTTACTGTAACAGACATTCTAGTAAAAATTCAGGTGGAGGTGTTATGATAAGGATTAAAGATAGCTATGAGACTTGTGATTATTACATGTTCACTGATAACACCAATACTATAGACTGTGTAACTGTGACAATCAAGACAACCCTGAAACATATAACAATTCTTGGAGTGTATAGACCACCAAAGTCAAGTGCAGATGACCTAGAGAAATTCATACATTTCTTGCATGAAACACAGGAGGGAAAAATAATATTAACTGGGGACTTAAATTTGCCAGAAACAAACTGGAATAATATTGATTCTACAATGTTAGTAAGGAAATTATTTACAGCATATATTTAGGAACAACAATTCCTTCAGATTGTAAAAAAAAAAAAATACCAGGGGACGGAACATACTAGACATTGTTTGTATTCCCAAAGAAATTACTGTAAGTTGAAGACAAGTTTTACCACCATTGATGTGCAGTGATCATGGGGTTATAAAGGTTAATTTGTTGCTAGATAATTCTGCCAAACTGAAATCTAAGCCAATGCACAGAAGGTTAATTACAGATTATATGGAAGCAAAACAGTCACTATGTAAAACTAACTGGAGTGAGGTGTTAAGTGGAGAAACTGAAGATGGAATGTTAAAAGTTTTGAAAGAGAAGTTGTATGAGTGCAGAAAATCAAAAAAAGTTTAACATCAGGATCTAGACGTACAACATCAGGCGGATATATTTCCATAAGGAGAGACAAAAAATATAAGAAAGGGAAGAGAGGTCAAACTACAACTTTGAAAACTGAAATAAACAAGCTGGACCAACAGATTAAGCACAGTGTGAGACAAGATCAAGAAAAAATTGAAGAAAATGTATATAAAGATATTGAGCATAATAGGAAACCTTTTTAAATATTCATAAGATGTGGAAGGACTAAAGACCTACAAATTGATAAACTGTGTGCATATTCTAAACTGTATTCTCAGATACAACCGATTATAGATATATTTACAAAATCTTATGCAAAACAGTTTGGCTCCACAAAAGGGTGGTAAGTTATCTTAGTGACATCCGGGTAACCCCAGATACTGGAATCAAATTAGATTATATTGAAAAATAACTGCGCAAATTGATCCAAACAAAGCACAAGGAGGAGACGGAATTAGTAACAATGACCTGAGAACAATTCAGCAAGAACTTACAGTACCATTATATCTATTATTCACTAGGTCATATAAATATGGGGAGATTCCTCAAGACTGGAGACATGCACTTATTAAACCTGTTTTTAAGGGAAAGGGGAGTAGGACAAACCCAGAATCATATAGACCGTTAAGCCCACTTTCATGTTGTGGGAAAATAATGGAGACAGTAATATTGTATAAGTTATTGCCAGAACTGGATAGGTTGGGACTTGCAACCATATATCAGCATGCATATGTTGAAAACAGATCTATTACTACCTGTAATATGATGTTCTATAACAATATAATAACTGCTATAAATGAAAATTTGTGCTGTGATATAATTTATATAGATTTAACTTCAGCATTTCACAGGGTCATACACATAACACTGATCAAAAAATAAGTATAACTAGGTATTGATGTACTCTTGATAAGATGGATAACTGCATGGCTTACAAACAGGACATGGCAAGTATCATACAGCTACTGGACAGGTAAAATCCTTGGTTACAGTCACTGTGTCCCACAGGGCTATGTCCTAGGCCCTTACTTGTTTAGATTGTATCTTTCAGACCTAACTTTTTCATCTGAGGTGTTCTACAGTCTATATGCAGACGACCTGAAATTGTGTAAACTGATTACATGTGTTACAGATAAGGCATGTCTGCAAAATAACTTGACTGAATTGACCATTTGGGTACAGGAGAATAATATGCTGATAAACACATCAAAAATTAAGCATATGAAATTTGGTAGGCATAAACTGAAGGTTGAATATTTAATACAGCACACAGTGATTGAAACTGTAGATTAATTTAAGGACCTGGGTATATGGGTAGATTCAGCTATGAGCTTTTCTAATCATATCAACCAATTGGTAAATGATAGTTATAGAACTATAGGTTCTATAAAAAGATTTATAAAGTCTAGGAAATCAAAAATAATGAAGTCATTGTTTGTTAGTTACATTAGACCCAAACTTGAGTTTGGAATAACAATATGGAAACATTATAAGAAAACAAGCATGGATAAACTGGAAAGAGTACAACAGAAATATACCAAGGACATCCATAGATGTGAACATTTAAGTTATTATGAAAGACTAAAATATCTGAACTTGTACAGTGTCTCTTACAGATATCTAAGAGGAGATCTTATTCGGGTATATAGGGCACTTAGTGACAGCTACCTCTGGGAATGTTTGGTTAACAAAAAGTATAGAAATGAGAAGTGTACTAATTGGTTCTCTGACAGAGTAGCTAATGCATGGAACAGACTACCAAATTACATTAAAGCAAGTACTAGTTTAGACATTTTTAAGAACAGCCTGGATACTTATTATGGGAACAAGTGTTTTGGTATATTGGCAAGCTAGAAGGGCATTAATGCCTGTGCTTGAAATATTTGTATGTATGTAAGTAAGATTATTAGCAAACACTCACTGTAAATTCATTTTCAGGAAAGGTAAAAACCTATCTGATTATTTTTTCCAACTTTATATTTCTTTACCAGCAGAAAGATATTCATATAATGTTATATTAAGGTTCTGTTTCCATTGTGGTAACTGCTCATTTTGTAAGTTTATGATTAAAATATGGAAATCATGTCAACTAACAGTTATTTTTTTTCTTAAACAATTGATCACTTGCAAGAGTGAATGTGTGATTTATATAGTTGCATGTTCTTGCTCTGCATTTTATGTAGGTAAACATCGAGTATGTTAAGGCTGGACATTTAGTGACATCAGGATTGGCCATAACAGTAATGCTTTATATAAGTGCACTTAAGACATTCTGAGGCTAAATTCATGTTTATTTGATTGGAAAGGTTAAAGAAAGGTCCTAACAATAAAATGGGCTGGCTAGATTTGTTATTTAAAAAGTAACAGCAGTGGATCATTACCCTAGGTATGTTGTCTTCAGATTTAAATGAATATTTTTGAATTCGTATTTTTATATATATTGTAACGTGTAGTTTCTAAATGACCACTACATGTTAGTATTTAATGTTATTTGCTATGGAAATATATCAAACATTTTGTTAGCATCGGTTTATTTTTTCTTTATTTATAGAATGGTTAGAGAAGGGGGCAAAAACATAGAGTACTGGCTGTATTTGTCATCCAGAAATGAATAACATTAGGTTATTACCCTAAGTGATTGTTTTCGCTAGGTTTAAAATGAATATTTTGGAATCTGTGCTTTGAAACTGTAGGTTCTTTAAATGCCCGCCATAATTGATTGCAATTCTCTATTGAAATATGCAAAATTGCAGAGATTAACTTTTCTGTTTATTCACTACCTTGTTTTGAATGTGTATACCTTTCTAGATGTATTCTTCTTTTGGAATGATCATGTGACTTTGTTATGATCGATCTATATGGGCTGGCTTTTTGTACTGACAAAGATGAACCCATTTTATCTATTTGAAACCTTCTAGATTATGGAATTGCTGCAGCCTTAATAAATATGCTGGGAAATTGTTCACATCATGTTAGTTGTTCATTTTTCTGGTGCTGGAGGTGTATTTTTGATTCTACAGCATAACCTATTTCCCTGAGGTCATGAAGATCATTGACTGTATCCACACTGACATCAAGGCCCCACCTGCTCCACTTTATGTACAGTATAGCAACTGGAAGGGTTTCCCCACCATCTACTTTTAGGTGGTGTGCAATGTGTAAGTTATACTATACCATGTTTCTGTTTGCCATCCTGGTAGTTCCCATGATTTCCACATCTGGCAGATGGGTGACCTCTATCAGCATTTCATGGGAAGGGGGACTTTCCACATGGCCATCTAGTTGGTAGGTGCAACACTGCAAACCCAAGAGCCCACAAACGATCTAATCACAAGAAAATAGATAGCAGACCATTCATAACGTCTTTGCTATTGTGTGTTACAGGTGATGCCACATATGCCTTAGAGCCATGGCAAATGATCCCCAGAAAGAAGTTAAGGAAGTGTTAATTAAGCAATGGTGCAGACACAGAACATAGCTGAACAGCCTTGCTTCCTCTGCCTGAATACATATGGCAGTGCACTGTAGTATACTCCCACATCCTGCAGTAAGTTATAACTAATATGTGCGTGCTGACCAACATGATGCTAGGTAAACAGTGATGAAGGGGGACACCAGAGCACTAGTCAATACTGGTATGCAAGCAGAAGAGGAAGAGAAGCTGGGTTAGGAATCAGAAGAGGATGCAGCTGCAGTGATCTGTGCATCAGTCTTAAAGGATCTAACTGCAAGTGACAAAAGAAATCATTGATGGGGGGGGTCACTTTTATTTTATTTTATTTACCTTGTTATTTAGTTAATTTGTTAACCAAGTAAAGAATATATACCATTTCCTCTTTTTCAGGGACAACCAACTCTCTGGTTATGTTAATTGCACATATATATATATATATATATATATATATATATATATAAAGACAATTTTATTAACACATTGCATATCCTTAATAGAGAGTCACTAAAGACTCTACCCATTGATGATTTTGTCTCTAAATTCAACAAAATCTTCCTTGGTGTCCTAAAAAATATTAGCCTCCATCAGAATAAAAAGAGCCAAAGCCAACTTTGTCCCATGGCTATCTTCAGCAACTAAACAACTCAATGCATGGATCTCGTCATACCCAATAGAACCAAGACACTCTCCTCCAAATAAAGGAAGCCAATCTGGTGGTCCCCTGCCATAAACAAACTCTACAACAGAAGGAGGAAACTGATGCAGAATAAGGTGAAGTCCCAAGACTAGAAAAACTCCCTTATCTACCTCAACAAAAAGTTGAAATCCCTTATCAAATCCTCTAAAGCTAGATATGAAAACAGAATTGCAGCAGACAAGGCCTTCTATAGTTACATAAAGAATCTCCACAGCACTACCCAGATTTGCTCTGAGCTACTACACAAGGGTACCTTCTATAACGACCCAACATATATTGCCATTATACTGGCCAACAGATTCAGTGCCAACTTTACTCCCCTCTGCCCCCCAAAGGACCAATCACAATACCAGTAGATTGCCAGGCACCCAGTATTACTGATGCACAGGTTAAAACAGCACTGTCCAAGGCCAAGAATACAGCTTCTGTGAGACCTGCCAATATCCCTGGTTGTATTCTACATGAACTACAGAGTGAACTGGCACCTCACCTGTGTGCTCTGTTCAATCACAGCCTCACCTCAGGCATTGTCCATGCTGAATGGTGCACTGCTACAGTTATCCCTCTCCACAAAGGAAGAGCGACTACAGACCCTGGGAACTATCGCCCCATTAGCCTGATGAGTCTAATATGCAAAGCTATGGAATGCATCATCATGGACCTAATAAACAAGGATATAGGGAATCCCCAAACTCTGGATCCCACACAGTTTGGTTTTGTGAAGGGTAGCTCATGCTTGCTTAACTTGGTCGACTTCTTTGAGTCAATCACCAGAGCTGTGGATGAAGGCAAGGTGGTTCATACAGCCTACCTTGATCTGGCCAAGGCTTTTGATACCATTCCCCACTCAGGAATTATAGAAAAAGTCACTAAGGTTGGCATCAACCCCTATATCACCAGGTGGTTAGCAAACTGGCTCACAGATAGAACCCACAGTGTGAAAGTAGCTGACTCCAAGTCAGACTGCTGATTAGTCGCCAGTGGAGTCCTGGGTCCTCTCCTGTTTGGTATCTACTTCTCTGAAGTCCAGGCCAACATGAAGGGACTCTGGCTGACAAAGTTCGCAGACAGTTGCAAGTTGGGAGCTATTATTAACTCCCCAAGTGGTGTTGACATCCTACAGAATGGCCTCACTGTGACCAACGACTGGTGTCAGAACCATGGCCTTAAGCTCAATGTCAAAAAAATGTGTTGTCATCCCCCTTGGGAAAAACCCAATTCCCATGAATTACCACATTGATGGTAGTCCACTGAACACAGAAGACGTTATAAGAGATCTAGGAACACAGGTTGACAGCAACCTCTCTTTTGATCACCACATTGCCACTGTGGTCAGAAAGTCCTTCTATGTGGCACATCTCATTACTAAGAGTTTTGCATCCAGGAAGAAAGAGGTCATTGTCTCCCTCTACTCTTCCCTCATTAGGCCAGTCATAAAGTACAATGCCCCATTTGGCATGTACCTCACTAGACACCTGCAACAACTGGAGAGGCCGCAAAAGTACCTCACAAAGAGGATCCTAGGCCTTAAACACTTTTCCTATATGGACAGACTCAAAAAAACTCCAACTATTTTCTGTCTCATATCGCCTACTTAGAGACGATCTCTACTTGACTTACAAAGCCATGTCTGACCCAGCTCTGTTAGAAATGCTACATCTAAAGAAATCCCAGTCCCTCCACACCACACACTCCAGAGACTTCCACATCATTACCACAATTAACAGAACATGCTGGAGGGACAGGTTCATAACCCAGAGACTGCCCATGCTATGGAATAGACTTCCCATACATGTCAAGCAGAGCACCTCACTGACCCTCTTCAAGAAAAATCTTGATGAGTGGATGGGAAACAGAAAATTCACCCTGGGGATAACAAGAGTGGCTCTGTTCGACAGAGGCACTGGGAACTAAGGTTGGGTGGCACTATGCCAGGATAATCCTATGACTAGGCTTGTAAAGGCCCCAGGGCCATTAGCCTAGTACACACCTATGAACCTATAAGAAACAAACAGACAAAGCATGAAATATCGGGACAAAAAAATAAAACAGATGCTACTCTACTGGCATATAGACAGCTAAGAAACCTAACCAAACAACGCATCTCCAAAGATAAGAAAACCTACTTTTCCACCAATCAAAACATGCATACTAATAATCTGAAGCTGCTCTGGACCTCAGTCAATAAACTGTTAAATCCAAGACAAGCTATACAGCCAACAGCAAGCACACAGAAGCAAAATGATGCCACAGCTAACCAGTTCAGTACCCACTTTATAAAGACAGTACAATCATTAACCAACCAGGTGACTAAACAAGCTCTGAAGGTCACCACTCTATCACATAACCTCCTTCAACATTTCTCCTTCGAAACATTTCTCACTGATAACATCAGAAAATACCTCCTAAAATTAAAGCCTACTACAAATGACCTGACAGTTTACCCTGTGAATATCTTAAAATAGCAGCTGCAGTTTTGCATATCTAGTTATCCCCCTGCACAAGGATGGAATTAATACAGATCTTTCAAACTATAGGTCAATTGCTACTTTATCTTCTCTATCAAACATATTAGAATAATGTATTCATAAGACATTCATCAACTATTGAGTATCTAGTTATCTAGTGAGGTCATTGTTCCCCTGTACTCTTCACTTATCAGACCAATGATCGAGTACAATGCCCCATTCGGGATGTATCTCACCCGACATCTGCAGCAATTGGAGAGACCCCAAAAGTTCCTCACCAAAAGGATAAAGGGACTCCAAAATCTGTCATATGCTGCCAGATTGAAGAAACTCCAGCTCTATTCAGTCACATACCATCTGCTCAGAGGTGACATGTGCCTGACATACAAGGCCATGTTCAACCCGGAATTAATGGACATGCTCCACCTCAAAAAATCCAAATCCACCAAAACCACTAGAGCAAGCGACTTAAACCTTAGCACGGATATAAATAGGACGTGCTGGAGGGATAGATTTATTACTCAGAGACTCCCTATGCTGTGGAATAAAATCCCAGTCCATGTGAGGCAGAGCACCTCGCTGACTCTGTTCAAGAGAAATCTTGACCTGTGGATGGGAGATCGTAGGTTTACCCCGGGAATCATCTCTGTGTCATTGCTGGACAGAGGCACAACAAACTAATGGGCACAGTATTTTGTCATATAAGGGGTGGCGTAAGCCACAAAAATTTGGGCTAGGCTTATAAATGCCTTAGGGCAGATAGCCTAGCATAAACCTATGAACCTATGAACTATCTAGTAGATAACCAGCTTCTGTCTTCATACCAATACAGCTTCCATCCTCATCACAGTACAACTACTGCTTTGCTGTGTTTTGTTAAAGCTGTCAACATCAACAGAAATGCCAGAAGCCTAGTCTCCACCATCTTCCTAGACTTATCAAAATCTTTTGATACTGTCTATCACAAGAAACTCTTACATAACCTCTCATCCTTAGGCCTCACCAACTCTTCATTACAACGGTTCCATAGCTACCTCTCAAACAGAGCACAAGCGGTGAAATGGAAAAATGATGTCTCCAGTTTCTTGCCTGTAACTATTGGTGTCCCACAAGGATCTATACTAGGCATTCATCAATGGCCTATACGCTGCTACAAAAAAATGCTACCCTAATTCAATATACTGATGACTCGACCCTAATCAGTTTTGCCAAATCACTATCTAAACTCCAAAACCTTACACAACAATCCTTCTTATTGATTGAAATATGACTAAATAATTTACAACTACTTTTAAACCCTAAAAAAAATAAATTAATGCTCTTTACCCTACCAAAACAACACTATTTACTATTTTTTCTGCCAACTATGATAGAAAAGTAACCCGCATAAAATTACTGGGCGGTCATCATAAGTGACCAGTTGAAATTCAACCTCCATGTGTCAAATGTGGTTTAAAAAAATCATCATAAACTAGGTACATTATACAGACTAAAATCTTATCAAACGTACATACCCAGAAAACCTATAGCCTCTACTTTCTTATTGCCATCTCTTCTCGATGCTGCCCTAATCTTCACTAAATTTCATATTTCTCAACTGTCCAAACTTAAGCAGTGTTAAAATAAAATGGTCAAATTTGCAGTAAACTATAACAATAGAACACACCACTGCCTAGCTTTCAGAGAATTAAACTGGTTAGAACTACCACATCACCTAGCTCTTTCTCAGCTAACAACAATACACATACTTCTCTATAAACCAGAAACTTGCCCAACCCTTAAAAACATAATACAGCACTACTCCCCCAATAGACTTTTATGCTGTAAATAAAAATCAGTAATCCCTATAACCACATCGTCTAGTACTGCAGGTGACTCTTTATATTCAAACAATGTAGCTAAACTATGGAACCATATCCCACTACCACTGAAATCCATTCAGAATACAAACTTATTTAAAAGACAATTAAAACTTCACCTGTCAAATGAATGAATCTGCTCCTGTATATCTCCAGGAGAAATGCCATTGTTATCTCAAACTTACCATTTCATCAAACCATTTCTCTTTCTTCAGAATCCTTCATCTATGCCTCATCCATTTTAATAGCATCTCCCAGCTGTATTTATTATTTTGTGAATCTGATTATCCCCACCTCTATATTTCTAATATAAACTTTAGTATAGCTGTCTTTATAATTGTCTCTGAACCTGAATTACACCCCACCTCTTAAGTACAATATTAACAATTTCTGCCCTACCTATTTCCTTCTTTCACCTCCATTTTTTTGAATTTCTAAATACTAATCACATGATCTGTTATCTGTCTGACAAATCCACTAATACACCTCACCAAATGCTCATTATTCAGCATCAACTAATGCATAACTATCTTTTATACTGTAATACCAGCCTTTGATTTCATATGAATATAATCTAATCAGCAAATGTATGTGCAATTGTTAATGGGCACTATTTAATGTCAGTTCATGTACATTACTGAATGTATGTTTAAAAATGTTTGTAATATGTTGGAGCTGGAGCTTTTCTCCCCGGGCCTTTACTGAAATGGGGTTTTAGACTAAACCCAGTCAGAAAAACCTGGTAAACAAAAGCAACAATAAAAAATAAAAATAAAACTGGACCAGCATTGTGTATAGCCACAAGACATTCCATGGCTGTGGGTACAGGTAATTGTAGTGCCAGAAAAGCATCTTTCTTGTAAAAATGAGCGGCAAAGGCCAAGGGTGGAGGCAGTGATGAGACCAGATGAGTGTAATCAATGCCCATGTTTGTAGCCACGGCCAGAGGTGGAGCCAATGATGGAAAGAGAAGAGTGTCATCCAGGTCCACATAAGTGGCCATCACCAGGGACAGAGGTGAAAGTGAAGCCAGCCGTGTGTGCAGAGTGATATGCACACCTACAATGTGACACTGCCCTCTCCTTTGGATACATGTGCCGTTTGCCAGCAGCCATAGGGATCCACTAATGGATGCTAATGGATGACAAATGAGTTGCCATTCCCTGAAGTAGCTGGATATAGTCACAGAGGCCATGGATGTCTTCACATAGGCTGTCATGGTCTCAGTTGCAACCATCTGTGCCTGGATCACAGCTTTGCACACTTGCTGGTTGTTCCTAAATTAACATCAGTATTATGTAACACCCATGCCTTAGGATGGCAACAGGTACCAAAAATGCTTTCCCCAGTGCCGTGTGTGCATTTTGGAGGATGTGTATCTTTCTAAAGATGCTGGCTGTGTTTCTGCTGATGTTATACCCGGTGTGGAACACACATGACCACAGGTGATGCAGGAGGGCCATCCTGGGCCTTCACAGTCCCCCCAGCTGTTAGTTGGTGACAGTGCCACAGTGTCCTCTGGATATGCTGTATGTGTAATACTAGCATGATCAGCCTCTATAGACATGCTGACCTCTGGCTTGTGCAGATCTGTACTGCTTGATCTTCTCCCCATGAATCGCATGAATACAAAGGGATAACATAACCAGTCTGATTGCATTAGGTGTTCTAAGACAGTGTAGCAACTGTCTTATGCTTACTGTTCACTGCTTCTACCAGCTGATAGTACAGTTTGTGTGTGAGAGATGTAAATATTTAACAGATATGGAGGCAATCCGCTCCCATCAGCCCACCATCAATAAGTAGCATAACTGTAAAATATCCCAGCCTACAACACACAAGGCAATACCTAATCCTTCTCCACTCACGTATACTGCAAATCCACAGAACTCACCCAAGAGTCATCACGAAAGCAAGTCTAATCCCATAAAGCCCACTAAGTCTGCTTTAACACAGCAAAATGCTTTTTAGTCATAGGTGACTTTATAGTTAGGCACACAGAATCCACACTCCTCAGGCTGGAGAAAAACAGGGTGACTGTAAGCTGCTTGTCCAGTGCCAGGATATCTGATTTTACAAGCACCCTAAGGTCCTGTAAGCCAGACAAATATGAGTACGGCCTAGTGGTGGTCCATGTGAGAGTGAATGACCTGAGGTGCTCTACCCAGAGAAACATGCAGAGAGACATGATGGAACTTACTATGCATGGGTTAGAAGCAAGAAAGACACTGGTCTTGAGAAGTATCTTGTTTTTGCCAAGAAAATAACCTAGATATAAAGACATGATAATTGACTGGCAATTGATGAAGTAGCAGGTGTCTTTATAAATAAGGAGATCCAGTATGTGCCAGCCTTGGATAATATGATAGATAAAGCTTTCTATTTCACCAGTGATGGTTTATACCTATCATAACAGGACTTCTACATACTGGATAAAGCCTTTGCTGCCCTTGTAGTGCCTTTATAGGTAGAGTTCCCCTACTGGATATGCCTACATAGGAAATTCAGGCTCAAGATTTGGATAACATCAAGGTAGCACTGGGATTTCCAAGATGGCTGCACATTGAGTAACAGCTTAATTCTAGCTCTCCCAGTGTGAAAACAGAAACTCAGCAGAGAAGGCCAGTAGACTTGTGTTTATGGGTAAATTTCAGTAACTAGCTAGTAAGCGTACTGCCTGGGTGCCAGAAAAAAAGAAATAAAAAGGACTTGGAAAAAAATCAGCTACAAAATGTGAGGTAGAAACACTGACTGGCGAAAGTTCTGCAGCTGTTCAGCAAAAAGCAATGCAACCTCCAGACATGAATGCCAGTAACCTACAGGAAGATATATGACAAATGCACACAGACCTAGTCAAAATAAACATCTAGGTAGCACTATTCAATGCTATGAGTCTAAATCGAAAGATGAAAGAACTTGAGGCCCTCCTGCAACTTTAACACATTCATATTTGTATTGCTATTGAGTTATGGTTTCAGTGCAATGACAACACTCCCAAAGTTTTGTGCCTATCATGTCTTCAGACCCTTAGGTAACTGTGAGGGTATATCTCTACATGTTAGAAACACCATTACTTCAATCAAATTACCCACAGCACTAACTTGGAGCTACTGGAATTCCAAATTACCATTAAAGAATACAACTATTACTTGCTAGATCAACATCAATCTCACCCAGTGCTCATGGGAGCTACATCAATCCCACTAAGGCATTAAATATCAAACCAAATACCTTCTTACTAGGGAACTTCAATTGCCCAAACATTGATTGATGCACTTACACCTATACCAGATAGTTATGCACAGCATTTCCTAAACTTCATTAATGCCAACGCAATGGAACAAATTGTAAATCTACCTACTAGAGGCTGTAAGAACCTTCACCTGGTCCTTACCAACCTTGCCCCTACCTTCATTCCACTCCATCCCACAACTCCTCATCCCTGGTTAAACCTGACTAGAAATCAGTCATCTTCTATGTCAGGCCTGGGATGCTGGCTGTGGTACCACCATACCACCAAATGAGACCATCTTTAGGGACTTTTCCATAGCAAACCTACTTCAGTTTGTAGAACACAAATGCAAAATTCTCAACAAACCCTTGCAAATGCATCCATCTGAGAGAGCTGCCAAATTCACCTCTGACTTTTACCACCACCAGTTACATAGAAAATTCAGTAGCTATCCTTTCTAAATATAATAGTAAACATCTCTTGTGGAACTTATATATTAATAAACTGGACAACAAAAGAACAGAAATCATGAAAAGATGCAATAAATCTCCATCTCCCTGCTTCAAGGGTAAACTGAAACAAACCAGCTAGAAACTTAACAAATACTACTAGAAAATTTAAAGCAGAATATGAACTTAAGGCTTCTGCAGATTACAAAAGAAACTACAAATCTTTCTTTAGTTATGTCAGAACATTAAGGAATAATGTCTGACACTGCACTGAGATTATCCATAATAATGTCATCCATTCTGACCTCAAGAAGTTAGCTAATGTATAAGTGCTAACTTTATCCTTCCTGCCCTCACTGTTGTCCCCACTATCCCTGAGAATTTAGTTTCCTCTAAAATCACCTTGTAACAAAACTTATAATCCCTATTAAAAGATAAAAACAATGCTTCCATGGCACCAGACAACATACCAGGCTGCTTCTCATTTGTGCTATGTATGGACTATCTGAGCCTCTACTTAAAGGAAAACTCCACCTTATCTTATAATTTAACTCAATCCTTAGGTTTCTTTTCTCCCTATAGTATGGTGCTGAAACCTGCTTGTACTTTTTTAAAATGTTCATTTCATTGCCTTAGAGTCAAAGGAAGGGAAAGCCAGCCTATTTGTTTTTTAAGCTTAACTTTTCACATACTTTGCAAAGGAATTTGTCTCCACCTGGAAGAATTCGTCTCTACCTGCAACATACCATAGACACAGATAACTCTGTAGTTTATCCTGACAGTTACTGCTGTCAATCTTAGATGGGCAATTAATCCTGCTAATGTCAGAAGTACAGTAGCTGCTATAGAAAAAGACAGAAAGCTGTGGAACTGTTTTCCACTGTTTTTATTGCAGAGAGGAGGAGAACTTAACACTCCCCATTTCATAGCAAAACAAAACAATTAGATCAGTCAGGGGTTTAAAGGCAGTTGTCAACTCTTCTGAGAAATTTACAATATTAAAATGCTAAGCTTTAAATGTTGGTTATTTATAATAGTTTATATATTAAGATAACTTAAATGTAGTATCAACAATTTCTGTGACATTTAGAGAAAATTCAAAAAATATTTTTTCTTGTAAAGTATGAACCCATTTACCATTTTCAAGCCCCCCACTCCCCACACAGGACAGAACTGCAGAAAGAGAGACAGGTAGCAACTGTATCAACTAGGTGCACTGATACTGTTCATACAAAGGTCTTTTATGCTTTTATGTGACATCCTTCCAAACGGGGATGTATATCTGGTACACACAGATCTATAGTAAAATATACCTACTGACTTTGAGTCAGTCTTAAGTCTTAGTCTACAATGGAAATGTGACCACTGATGCCAACCATAATTTACTATGTACCCTTGCATTAAAAACATTATGAAAAGGAAATCAGAAGTACTTTACTGTGTTTAAATCCATGTCTGACTGTATCTGTCTGTCTGTGTGCAGCTATAGGTATATATGTGTGTGTGTGTGTGTGTGTGTGTGTGTGTGTGTATACACACACACACATATATATATATATATATATATATATATATATATATATATATATTATACACACACACACACACATATACATACAGGTTCACTAGACAATTCCGAAATATTGAAATGTCGAATTTCAGTATTTTGAGGCTAAATAGTGGAAAGTGCACTTATGAGAAACTGCACTATGTTGAATGCGGAAATGTCGAATCCACTGTTGTGGTGTCACGTTCATGACGTGCGGTGCGGTTTGTGGATTATTCTGGGGTTTCAGGTAAGTGGTGTTTACATAAGGGTATTGGGTAGGGATTTTAGTGTGTGTGAGTGTGTAGTGGTGGTTTTTGTGTGTTTAGTGCAACCTCGGAGTTAGTATATATAAGTGGGGGTGGGGGGTGCAGCCCTCCACATGGGGGGTGCAGGAGGGTTTTCCCCCCCGCTTATAGGAAGGGTAGATGTGTTTGTGTGTTATGTTGTGTTTATGTGTGTTGTTTTGTTTGTTGTAATGTAGTTAGGTAGGTGTATATGTGTGTGTGTGTTTGTGTGCTGTGATGTGTTTGTGTGCTGGTGTGTGTGTGTATGTGTGTGTGTGTGTGTGTGTGTGTGTGTGTGTGTGTGTGTGTGTGTGTGTGTGTGTGTGTGTGTGTCTGCGATTGTGCTTTTTGCGGTTTTGTTTTTTTGAGTATGTGGGTTTTCTACTATTCAGTCTCGAAATACTGAAATTCGACATTTCAGTATTTTGAGATTGTCTAGTGAATCCACACACACACACACACACATATATATATATATATATATATATATATATATATATATATACATGTGTATATGCGTGTGTATATGTATACACACACACACACACACACAAAATACATGGGTTTAGCACACATATTACATGTATTGTATGTACAAAAACATGTAAGTGCGTGTGTGTGTATAACAGAGAAATAGATTATATGCATGTGTGTGTGTACTTCATGTTAAGTAAAAACAAACCAAAATGGAAATTTTGTGTAACTGTATATGTGTCTGCACATAAACACACACACACACACACACACACATATATATATATATATATATATATATATGTATATGTGTGTGTGTGTGTGTCTCTGTTTGTGTGTATATAAAAATGTATGTAGCATGCATAGTACTATATTTGGGATGCAGTACAGTGTGAATTCATCTAGAGAGAAATATGCAATAGTTATTTTTGTAAGTAGTTACACATGTACTGACATAAGGATGTGTATGTATATGTGTGTACATAACACACGTATACAGATGCACACAAATATATACACACAGAAACGGTAACATGCATGTGTCTTTTATTTAATTGTCATCATCCTAATCAACCTCTTTTCTCCTACTTTGTAGATATTCCAAATCTTTTTTCACCATACTAGTTATTCGGCTAACTGCAATGGTTGTTCCATTCCAAAATTTGTAGGTCTAGTATGTTTTCATACTATCTTAGGACAACAAAACTGATGCAAATATAATTATCCCACTGTCCTTTCTTTTGTGACTCCATAAAACATTCATTTGCTGATTCCTGGTCATTTAGAGAAGATGAACAGCTGTTGTTTGTGTTACCATTTAGAGAAGATTAACATCTTACAGCACTGTGACTTGTGCAATATGGGTGCATGCAATTCATTATTTATAATAAAGTTAATATAGTAGATTTAAGCATTATTAATGTATACATTCTAGTAAATGTTGTTTAAGGTTTTACTTATTAACTTTCACACATTGGCAATGTGTTGCACATGCAGTCAGTCTTTGTCAATGTCTTGTCTACATTAGTATTTTTTTTTTTTTTTTTTTGCTAAGTGCATTCATTACTTTGTTATTGTCTTTGTCAATGTAGCACAAGTCATGGCTGAAAAGGTTCTGGGACTGCTTCACTTTAATGGTTACCAAAGTATAAATAAATATGAAATAGGAAAAAGGGGGGTAGACATGACAGAAATAATTAAGGAACTTGTAAAGCACATTTTAATTCTACATCATTCATGAGGAAGTAGCAGACAGACGTACTTTAGAGTACTTGTCACCCCTACATATACAGCAAGGATTATTAACTGCAGTGAGAGTTTTTACACCTCAACATGAGAGTGTGGGGGAAAATATGTCAGTTCTTTTATAACTACAAAAGAATCCCTTTACAAAAGCCTGCTATTTACCTACTTTCTTTTGCTGGAAGTAGCTAACAGCTATTTATAGCATAGAACAAGCTCTGACAGTCACATAAACTGAGGTTCAGTCAGGGAAACATAGAAATAGCTCTGTTACAGAAGGTGTGTTAGATGACAGTGCTTCATAGTCCTGCCATTCTATCTTAATGGCATGAGAAAATAACACCACTTCCTTATGTCTAATGTGACTCATGTAAAGAGGACTTGAAATATATTCTGGGAAGAAGGAATGAAAACAAGACAACAAGATCACATTACCAAGGCAGGCCCCACAGTCCACCATTTTGTGAGAAACTCATTAAAATTGTAAAAGATGCACTTGGATTGATTTTGAGGCATTAAAATAGCTCAGAAAACAAAGACACAATGAAAAATTTTTTTTTTTGATTTCTAACGTGGATTTTTCTTTAAGCTGTTCAGCCTCAACTTTTCTCCAAGATTTGCTCCTAAGACCAGGAGACCAACCACTATCACTCCCCTACACAAGGGTGGCCCCTCTATAGACCCAGGTAATTATAGAGCCATCAGCCTCACCAGCCTTATATGCAAATCCATGGAACATACCATAAAAGAAGTCTTTTATGAAGACATAGGCAATGAAAACTGATCCGGAGCTCAGTCTGTTTCATTTTGTGAAGGGCAGGTCCTGTCTCCCGAACCAAGTAAGCTTCTTTGAAAAGGTTACAGGGACTGTGGATAGTGGTCAATCTGGGCACATGGCTTAATTCGACCTGACCAAGTCTTTTGGTATTATTGAAAAATTCGACAATTTCAATGTAAAAACATACATTGCTGGATTGCAAGTTGGCTGTGTAAAAATCCGAAGTTGTGAAAGCTTTTGTTTCCCTCTCTGAATGTAAAATTGTAACTCATGGGCTGACATAGGGATAATTTCTGAGCTCTCTGCTGTTTGGCATTTATTTTGCAAATATCCAAGTCAATATCCTAGAGAAGTATCATTGACCACATTTGCTGATGACTGCAGTTTGAACACTATCTGCTTATCCAGTGACACAAAACAGTTCCAGCAAGTGCTAGCATATACATGTACATGATGCATTGAAAACAGTCTCAAACTAAATGGAAAAACATAGCATAGTAATGTTTGGCAGCAAAGCTGTTCTCACCTCCTATATTGTAAATGATATTCCAGTAAAAATAGATATAGTCATCTGACACCTAGGTATTTATGTGGATAATTCTGTTTCATTAGATCTTAATATTTCCACCATAGTCAGGAAATCTTTCTATATGACCCATTTTATTTCCAAGGGAATATTTTCAAGAAATAAAAAAGTTCATCTTAACACTGTACTTTTCCCTTATCAGACCCATCATTGGATAAATGCCTCCTTTGGTATGTACAAATCCAAGCATAATGCTCATTTGGAAAGGCCCCAAAGATTTCTAACCAGAGGTTCTTAAGTCTAAACTATTGTGATAGATAAGCATAATTTTCCTTATACTCAGCAGCCAACAAGATGCCCAGAGGTGACCTGTGTTTCAATTTTTGAACCACAAAAGATTTTGTGTTATTTGGCCTTCTGTTTCTTTGCAAAACCAGTGGTCTTCAAACCCCTATACTAAGGACCTAAATCTGTACCAGCAAATAGACAAGACTCACTTAAAGAGTAGGTTCCTAATTCATTATATTCCAAGCCTATGGAATAAGTTATGATTGCAGCTCTAAGTACCACTTTAGCTACCTTTAATGCTAGTCTTGATAATTGAATGGAAAGACACAAATTTATGCTAGAGTTATCATATATGGCCCTGTTCAGTTTGGGACCTGCACACTATTAAGGACTTGAAAAAGGTGGCAAGAACTTTTAAGTTTGTCTGCTTAAAGGTGTATATGGCTAGGCATTTTATGGTCACTGTGGTCACTTGCATAAAATCTTCCCATGTCCTTATGTATATACCAGTAAAAGAGTGACCCCCACCACCATGCTTCGGACAGACAGCTGCATGTGCATGCCAGGAATGGAAATAGGCTGTGAGCACAGCTATGCCTGTTGGTGCTGAATGCATTTGTTGTAGTCTTGATGTCTCTGGCTGACAGAAATGTGGTACACTGTGTGTGACTACATTGTGCAGACATGCTCACCAGTGACTGCTTGCAATTCCATGTCTCACATATCAATTGGTGCACCCACCACAGACATGTGCAGTCATAATCTCTGCTGCAGCTCTTTGCAGTTGAAGCCCTGATGTTACTGAGTAGCAGAAAAGCACAAGGTGAAGTCTGCAAACAGCAAATGTCTGAGCTATCAATGTGCCACTTGATGGCATTTGCCACTGCTCACATGGGAAATCCCCAGCAGAGACTCATACAGTCCTAAGGTCACCAACTCCTACATCTAGTCCACCACCTGTAATTAGTGTCCTGTCAGTTTTTTCAATGGGGTTATTAAGAACTGCTCAGTGTCTCTAAGCTGCAGTAATGTCTTAAGGGAGTAGCCCTAGTGTTAGGCCTGTCTGCAGTAATGTCTTATGCCCCATTCTTTGCAAGGAAGATCAAGTCAGTGACACTCCAGCTGCAGCATTCTGTGTTGCCTACCCACAGCACTTGTTTTCTGCACCATTTCCTAAAATACCTTGTCCCTGAAGGCCTTATCTGTCTTATCCTTCTCCAGATTTCTCCTGCCATGACACACATTGAATGTAATGATTAGCTTTTAAGCAATAATGCAACCATTTTCAATGTGCTGCTATTCTTGTAGCACCACAATAGCTCCAGTGCCATAGCGGGAACACCTGTGGATCTGTGTGCTCATATTGGTCAGCACCAATCACCTTACTGTCTGCACTACTCTTGTTGGAGGTATTGCTTTGGGCAATGCAGTGACATAGCTGCTGCAATACTGTGCCATACTGTGCATGTGGTCCACATAGACTGCCTCTCATTGCAGTGCCTACAGCACAGTCTGTAGGCCAAGCATTCCCTTCCATAGCAGTTGTCATGCTTTTTCCCCATGGTCTACTGTTGTCCTACAAAGGGCTACAATTTTCTGTGCTCAGACAGTGAGGTATGTATGTATATTCTTCTCATTATGGTAGCAAAGATTGCTCTACCTGTTCCCTGTGGCCTTACTGTTTGAACACCATTCAACATTTTCCTGCCTGTTCCCTGTGCCGTAACTGTGTAAATCTCCCCCACCCCAGCATAGTCTGGTTTATCCTTTCCAGAACCATTGTATGCACACATCAATCAGTATGGTATGACACCAGTGTGTGAGAGCCATATACCTGGGAGGTTTCACAGTAATGTGTTGTACACCACTAGTTCTAGTGTGCTATTGATTTTCCTGTATTGTGGTTTTATGCACTATCCACTATTTGCTATAGTCTGTTTTTATAGTGAGGCCTCTCACAGTATGGTAACCATGCTGTTCACCATGCCATTAAGGTGCTCATAGCATGGTGAGTATACTAATAAGGTAATAAAGATCAATGGTCTCTAAATCCTGACAATAATGTGATAATTTACTATACCTATTCTGTGTCGTGGGGCTCACTTTGCCTCATACATGTGCATTGTTACCAGTTAAGGTGTACACAGCTTTGTACCTGGTCTACTCTCCTTCATTTGCAGTGTGGTAATTGCCATTGGCATCATATACGAAGCAGTCATCATGCCTGTGCTCATCTATATAGGTCGTTTAGAGTGTGCATACCTGTAGGGCATGAATGTGCAGCTGTTACCCCACCCCTGTACTATTGACCTTGTGCAGCACACTGCCAAAACTGGGCATCATATTACTGTGCTGCCCATTGATGCATTTCATGTGGGGTCCACAATGTGCAGTACTACATACCAAGTATAATTTTCACTCCTGGATTTGACCTAGTGAGTGGACATCTCTATTGCATGATCTGACAATAGCAGGGCTCCTGCATGACGCAACAGGCAAACTAAAATGTTTATGTATCTGTTGTGCATGCAGTACAGGGAACATCTGCTGTAGGACAACTATGATGGTCATTGACAGGGAGGGGAGTGATGCCACTGGCATCACCTGTACTGGTGAGTAGTGCCATCTCAAATATAGTATTATGAAGAGGTGTCACCCAGACATTCTCTGACAATGGGGAGAAAAAGTATAGGGAGAGAAAACTAGAATATTATAGTAAGGATTAATTGCTTCCAAGTCATGTTACAGAAGGCCTTAATGTATTGACACAGGTATAGGCTGTTTCTGATGTCTTTCTCCTGTGCTCATTAATGCTTGCTGTGTTTTGCAGCTGAGGATGAGGTAGCAGAAAATAAACTTGCTTGCCAGAAGAGGCAGGCCAGATTCACCAGGTAGCAGGATAAGTGAACTGTATTGTCATCAGAGCTGTATGTCTGCCTCATCTGCTTACCACAGTGCTGCCCAGTTTTGTGTTGTTGTTTAAAAGCTAAACGTTACTTCTTTACTGCTTGTAGGGCTAATATATGTTTTTAAATGTATTTTTACTAAGCTGCTGCTCTTATCTTTGACAATTATTTCTGTCATCTGCATGCCACCTGTACTGACACTGGGTGTAACACAAATTAAGTGTTTAGTACTGTGGAAAATAAGGGAATGTTGTGCTGTCTCCGTTGTATTAGTCTAGCATTTTATTGTTCATTGCCTTCTAGGTAGATGATTACCATTCCATAGGGCTTTGTTGCTCTTGTCATTTTGCCATTTTTAATACATCTGTACTCATGCTACTGTCCTTCTCTATGTCAGTTATTCCTGCAATAGCATGAATGTGTCAGCTGTAATGAAAGTATATGTACCACTGCAGTAAGGCTTGGTTTTCCATTTGGACTCTTGCAGTAGAGATTATTTGTCCACTGCCTTTTTGTATTGATCAATTGAGGCTTGATATTTGTGATAGTGTACTAACCTGTGCCATACATCACTGTATCTACCATTCCATGGATGACTACTCCACATTCCCTCGTTTTCCACAGTGCTAAACACTTAATTTGTTCAGTCTGATTTTCTTCCTTGCTTGATTGTCCAATGTACACACACACTGGTTACAGTCAATAACATGTGCAGCTGTTCTACACACTGGTTACAGGGGCACAGCCAGTTATATCTTGAGGTGTTATCCCCTGACTTATCATTGGTATCACCTAGCTATTTATATAAACATTGCTGTACTAACTGCTTTTTCCTCCTTTCAGGGCCTGTCTTAAAAAAATGTGCCACATCATACTATATATTTTATTTCTTTGCTGTTAAGCTTCCATTTATGTTCATTTTATTCAGCTGCCTCAGTTGTGGAGCAGGAAGTGGTACAGTAATGACCACCACATCCGCTGCTAGGCTCCAGTATTCCTCAGGCAAGCCTCTCTGCATGATAATAAGAGAGAGAGAGAGAGAGGTTAATAACGTGAGAGATTGTCTGGAGAGCTCACTGGTGGCCTGTATTGCAGATTCCCCAGTCTGTGGCATAGGTTCATAGATTAGTACTAAGCTAACTGCTCTTGCGAGCCATTTTAAGCCTAGCCAATTATCCCTTGTGAGACTCAAACCGTGCACCTTGTGTTTGTGAGGCAAACACCTTAACCATTAGGCCACCCTCCCAACCCTTCTCATTGAGGCATGGCAAAGTGGGCCCTTCCTGGGTCACTCCATAGAAGGTGTGGCATCTGGCAGGACCAAGGTGGACCTACAGCTTGATACCCAGATTGGCACCATTGAGTGTATCCTTATGTGACTGGCAGGGTTACATAGGCACCCAGCCCCAAGAATTGGTCCAGTGGGAGTTTAACTTTCACATGTCAGCCACAAGGAACAACTTGACAGGCTGCCCCTACCCACCCTATCCCCCATCATGGTTTTCCCATCCTTGTGTCTCACTCACCCTCCCTTATTTGTTGCCCAATCCTCCCCATCACCAGTTGTCCATCCTCTCTTTACATTATGATCCCTCTTTTATATCACTACTCCACTATCACTTTTGTCTGTTTGCCTCTGCTGCCATCCCTATACCATTCTTCTTTTTCCTTTAACTTTGACATATTTGTTTTCCACAAATATCTGTGATTTCTTCTCCATAACTTCTCATCTTTCTGCAAACAACATAGGATTTTGGTTCATCAGCATCATTTACTTCTTCATCTTCCTTCTTTAAACGTGCCCTCATCCTTTATATTCTTACTTTATCTTTAGCTTTCTTCCTTTCTAACTTACACATTGGAGAATTTAGTTGAATCTGTTTTATCCAGCATTTCTTTTACCTTGTATTCCGTTTCCGGCACCAGTAATGTAGATGAAATAAATAACTTTGATTAAGCTGGAACTTTAAAAACCTTCTACCCATTAGTGGTCAAGTTGGTGACAGATGGTTTATCTGCATTGTAGTATTCCTGTATTCTTGAATTTTGACATGATGATTTTCATAGTTTTTGCTGTAGCTTATCCTCATGAGATTTTTCCCTGCTTGGACAGTTCTCACCAACTATCCATTTAGGCAATGGATGGCATGAACTGTTTGATACATGCTGATTCATACACAGACATCAGTCTTCTCAATTCCTGATTTTGTACTGAGGGCCACTTCCAGATATGAAAACATGTGGTATCCTTCATTCATCTCAAGAATATATGCTTTAATTTCATGTTTGCAGTTGTATCAATGTGAATATTTCAGGAAACTTGGAATACTAACCAGGGCATATAAAATATATAGCTTTCTTGATATAAAACATGTTGTATGCACCCAGCTCTCTAGCCAATCCATTATCCCTTGCTTTTTATTTGAACTTTATAATTTTCATATGGTGTACCCTGTCAAGTCTATGTATTGTAATTTCACTGGGAACTATTATTTTGTCAAGAACTTGATGAAACTTTTTTTTTCTTTAAAAAAATAGACTGAATTTCTTTCTTACTGATTTTTTTCAGAACATTCTCTCGCTGTACATTACTTCAGCTGCTGCATTTCTAAGTTGGTGACAGTACATTTCTTAAATTCCAAGCTCTTCACTAGAATGATGTTTATTGTAATAATAATCAGAAATGCAGTTAAGTGCTTTCTTCCTTTGTAAATGAACAGTGGTGGACTTTCCCAAAACTGCTACTTAAAACACTGATTGCATATTTAAAACCCTGAAATATCATGTTGCAACCCCAGCAGCCAATAAAATCAGTTGTATTTTGAAATACTCAAACTACAGTGACACATAGAAACATATTAGTGAAAAATATTTCAAGTAGTCAAAAGGCTAGCAATACTGAATGATTAGGTCCCTGGAGAGATAAGCTAGTAAAGGAACAGCTGCTGTGGCAGCTAATGTTGGATGCCTGTACTTTTCCTGGCATCATTCAAAATATATCTATAGTGCCTTATCTAAAATTGAAACATAATTATTTATAGTCTTTCATATATGTCAGGTATTTAAATATGGCTATTTGAAAAAGTGTTTCCATGTTTCTAAGTATCACTGTAGTTTAAGTATTTTGAGATACAATTTTTTTACTGGCTGTTGGATTTGTCAGATGACATTTCAAGGTTTTTAAATATGCAAGCAATGCTTTGAATAGCTGTTTTGAGAAAGTCCACTGTTCATTTACAAAGGGAGAAAGCACTTAACTGCATTTCTGTTTACTATTACAATACACAATGTTCTAGTGAAGAGTCTGGTGTTTATTGTTTCCTGCTGAATTACTGTTTGACCTTTGGCTTGCTCATTTGATTTTTTTTCTTTTAGTTTTTCTGTCACTCTGACATTGTTAACTGCAGTTTTACCTAAATAATCTGCAGTAGTATATTACAGGTTTTAATGTATCCCTGGTAAATATGCTTTACTCAACATAGTCTATGTACATGCAGTTCCTTATCTGGTCTGTATTCTCCTTTCAGATCCTGCCTACATAAATTAAAAAAAAAAATCACCTTCTGTCTGGTCTATGAGATAAAAGCTGTAACACTATTGTCACTGTCATCTGCTTTCAAAATAATTGGCTTAGTCATCAGAGTTAATGTTGGACCTCCTCTGATTAGTTTATTGTACATTTCAAATTTGTTTTCCACTTCTTAGCTCCTATTTGAGCCTACATCTCACCCTAATAACCTTCTGAGTGGGCCAGTTAACCCCTAAATATTAAGCAGTAGCTTTGCAAGATGCTATGTCTATTATACAAGCCATGGTGATAATTATCTGTTTGTTGGACTTAGTTATTTGCTCTAATTCTTTATCAGGTTTCAGTCTTCCTGACTTTTCGGATTTGTCAGTTATTTTACATTTGTCGTTTTTTTTTTTACTTAAAAATTGTGCTCTAATATACTCAGTAGCTCTATGTGTTGCTTTTGTGTCAAACTGAAATTTGACGGAGATTCTAACTTTTTAACAGTGGAAGTAAAGGACTTGTATACTTGCATTCCTCATGACACTGCTATAGAATGGGTTACACTCATGATGTATAAATACCAGCTTCCAAAAAAAGAAATCTATTTAGTGTCTGAACTTCTAGACCTCGTCCTCTCTTATAATTTTTTCATGTTTGACTCACTGTTTTATAAACAGAAAATAGGAATAGCTATGGGCTCACCGTGTGGAGCTAGCGTAGCTAACCTAGTAATGGCCTTTTGGGAATCTGATTTGGTCTTTAAATCTAATCTGTATCAGGAATCAGTTGTTTTTTACACTAGATTCCTGGACGACATTTTTATGTTGATTAGAGGTAATGACCAATCTGCATCCTATATAGTTGACTTTCTCAACAAGTCTACTGAGTTCCTCGAGTTTACTTACACTTTCAACTATTTTACTATTTCCTACCTGGATATAATGTTATCTAAAAGATTGGATTTAAATGGTTATGTTTCAAGAGTTTATTGTAAAAAAACATGCTCCAACTCTTTCCTCCACTTCTCAAGTTGTCACCCGTTTCATCAAAAGAAGGCTGTTATCAAAGGGCAATTATTCAGAGCGGCCCGGATTGTTACTCTCAATAAAGAGTTTGATGAGGAATGTCTTTTTTTAAAAACAGCCTTTTTGAAGAGGGAGTACCCGGTTGAGCTCATTGACGAAATTATAGCCGAGGTCAAATCTAAGAGGGAAATTAATTACTTTAGGCCTTTATTGGCTATACAAAGTTTAGGCCCTCACAGCCTTTCTGACAACTTGGGTGGTGAAGGTATTAATCAAGTCCAATTGAATTACAACTTAGATTGTTTAAATGACGTTGAAATTGGTCATTTGTCTGATTATAGGTTAAATACCAATATAAATCTTGAAAGTCCATTTAACATCTCTAAGATTGATAGAAATAGAGTCGTTTCATTTACCACAACTTACACCAAATTGAGTCCTGAATGTATTAATATTTTGAACAAAAATTGGAATTTGTTCAAAAATAATACACCTTTAATAAATAAATTAGGTTACAAACCCACGGTTACATTCAGGCGTGGTTTAAACTTGAAGGACTCTTTGAGATTTCAATCTGACTTGTTGAGAAAGACAGCTGGGATGTTTAAATGTGAATCATGTAGTATGTGCAAACATGTCCTGGTTAGCAACACATTCATATTGGATAATGTATTATACAAATTAAGTGATAAATTTAATTGTAATTCAAAAGGTATAATTTACTTGGCCAAATGTTCTTCATGTGCCGCCTTCTATGTGGGTAAAACTGAGCGTAGACTCAGAGACAGGATGTATGAACATATCTATGCAGTTACCCACAAGAAGGCGGACAATGCATTGGCAAAACACATTATGTGTTTTCCCGACCATGTATTTAAATTCTTGATCATTGATAGATTAAATATTAATCCTAGAGGGGGCCCTTATTCTCTTAAATTGTTAGAGCTAGAATTGAAATGGCAAATTAAATTAAATGCTAGCAACTATCCAGGCCTTAATGAAGCTTTATCAATAGGTGTCTTATTAAAGTTAAGAAGCTTGGTGAGATAATTAATTTCAATATTATAATTGATTAATTTATATCTACTATATTACATAAATAAAAAATTAATTGAATAAATACAATAAATAAAGTTAACTACCTGTGAACTAGTTTGTCCTTATGAAGTGTTCTGAATATTTGAGAAATATATTTATTCTTTATCATCATACACATTTTTAGATTTGATTATTTTCATTGACTATTTTATTTATTTTTATTTTTTGATTATTTTTTCAATCTAGTTTAGTCATGAATTTTATATATATTTTTATGACTAGTAAGTTAATTATTACACTTTGAGGTATTTAGTGGTTTTTGGTTATATTGTATAAATGAATACATATCTGTATCCACTAGGTGTTTAGAAGAAGTTTCATGATAAAATGGTTGGAAGTTATATTTATTCTCATAGAGATCTATCTTTTTATTTTCACAGTGCATCTTCTTTAGTGACATACCCTTTGTTTTTAAAAATTGTGTCTTCAGTATGAATAACTAATTAATTAATTCATTGATTAATTATGGCGCCTTTTTTTGTATAAAATGAGTGAAATTTATTTGTATTCTGTATTCTGATGAAGGCTGTCTATTGTGTGCCGAAAAACGCTTAAATTAAAATTACGTTGTGTTCATGTGCTGACTGGTCGTGGATTTTATTTCTTAGTTTTGGATTTTGTTTGTGGAATTTTATTTTCTTAGTTTGATGGCTTCCGATCCGCTTCCAGCTGATCACTCGAACAATTCATGCTGTTTGCTGAATGATTCTAATGTGCCGGGTAAACCGTTTTCAAACATTTCTACACCGGACTCTGAGTCTGTTAACTTCGGGCTCCTTTTGGGTAAAATAGATGCACTGTGTAAACAATTGGATCTCGTTGACACTAACCAGCGTTTATTTAAAGAGTTTATGGAGGTTAAAACTACTTCTGCCAATGTAACCAGTTCTAATGTTACCTCCAACGGACAAACTTGTTCCAGTACCAACTTTGAAGCCGGTGATGTCAGTACGCCACCACCGGGGCAAAGGTCACCAGCTTCTTTTGCTCAAGCGGGTAATTACACAGATACAGCGTCCCAAAGAGGTTTAAACACTGTATCCTTACCTGGTGCTAGTTTAACAAATAAAGCAACTACTAACTCAAACGGCGAGCAAAATCTACCTGTGCCAAGAGGGGATTCACCTAATATAGCAGTCATTATCAAAGACTGCTTTGTTTTTGGTAACAATTCAGCAGGACTACCTCGCCCTTGTACAATGAACGGAAGTCAAAATCAAGACACAGTAAATAAACCGGACATTGTAAGTAATTTAAAAGCTTTAGACAATTCATTGTTAAAACTGAAAAAGACACAGTTGGAAATTGCCTACTTTAAGGAATGTCTTAATGTGAACATTATACCTAAAGGGTTGCGTAGAATGCAATATCCTACTGGGCTGGTTAACCAGTCCCCTTTTCATAAAGAACTATTACAACTCTTTGAGCAACAAGGTGCTGAACTTCTCAATTTAATGATTAAACATTATTCATTATTTGTGACTGAATTAACTGAAACAGTGTTATTCTTGGACAAACAGGTTACTAACCATGCTGAATTTTTCAGATACAAGTTTGACTATTCTAGATCTATTTCCAGTATTGACAAGCATTTATTTAAATTACAAACTAATAAGTCCAAGAAACTGGAGAGAGACATTAAAGCATACAAGGAAGGCACCGCTTATCCTGTGCCTTCCCCAGCCCAGGCTTGGCAACGACCATCTGTTGTTAATTCAACTAACATTGTTTGTAATGCTTGTAATACTTGTTTATCTAATGATCATTTGAGCTGTGAAACTGGAATGTGTGATAACCAAATTGTTAATAATGATGATTTGGATAGCAATTTTTTGGATGATGAAACTGAATTTCCTACTCTTAGCAGAAGTGAAAGACTCCAGAATACTGCTAAAAACAATCACAATTTTAACCAAAGACATAATTGTAATTTTGTAGCTGCCCCTAGTATACCGCCTAATTCAGGGTTTAATGGGGCAAGACCTAAACAACAAAGAAATGTACATAAATTTAACACAAGATCTAAAAATTTTCAATAGAGGAGGCAACTGGATATAGTGAATCTTTAAGCCAACCAGTCTCCCCCTCCTTTGACACACATGAAGTAAATTTAGATACTGGTTCTTTGGAAGAACCTGAGGTCTTGTTAGATGATTTAAAAGTTCTGGGCGAGTTACCAAAATCTATTATAATGTTTAATAGAAATAAAGACTTCAAAGTTTATAATTTTTCTTCTTGTCCGTTGTCTCAGGACCTTGTAGATTTACTATCTAAGGGGACAACATATGTTCCTTATACTAAACTTAATATTACGTCTGTGATTATGGACCTCAAAAAATATACTAGAAAATTGAATTTTCAATATTTATTGGGTAACATTAACAACGTAGGTTCTCTAGGTGAGTATAACATCCCTAGTACGTATAATCCACCACTCCACCCTGTTATACAAACTTTTGAGAATGTCTGTGAGTTAGATTTGAGATTTCTGGCTAACGTAAAAAGGAAAGCGCCCAGTAACCAGGAAGAACTGGATCTAATTAAATTTGTTCACTCACAGAAAATTAGACTATGTAAACGAGATAAGGGGGGGTGGCATGGTTATTTTTGACATTGATGATTATAATCATAGAATGAGTTCTTTACTTAATAGTGATGCTTATGCCACTAGTTCTAGGTCAGAGGTAAACTCTGCTTATGGTTTAGTTAAATCTTGTATCAATGACTTATTCATTGAGAGATACATTGATAGTGAACTTTTGAACTATCTAACTACTTCATTTCCTGTTTACCCTAGTTTCTTTGGAATTCCAAAGATCCATAAAGACCTGTACGAGCCACCTATGAGACCATTGGTGGATGGCAGGGGGTCACCATTATACGTTTGCGCTAAGGTAATAGATGTCACACTACAGAAAATAGTTGCTCAAGAAAAACAAATCTGCAAAGATTCCTGGTCTTTTTTAAGTGAGATTAACAAACTGAAATTTGACGGAGATTCTAACTTTTTAACAGTGGACGTAAAGGACTTGTATACTTGCATTCCTCATGACACTGCTATAGAATGGGTTACACTCATGATGTATAAATACCAGCTTCCAAAAAAAGAAATCTATTTAGTGTCTGAACTTCTAGACCTCGTCCTCTCTTATAATTTTTTCATGTTTGACTCACTGTTTTATAAACAGAAAATAGGAATAGCTATGGGCTCACCGTGTGGAGCTAGCGTAGCTAACCTAGTAATGGCCTTTTGGGAATCTGATTTGGTCTTTAAATCTAATCTGTATCAGGAATCAGTTGTTTTTTACACTAGATTCCTGGACGACATTTTTTTTATGTTGATTAGAGGTAATGACCAATCTGCATCCTATATAGTTGACTTTCTCAACAAGTCTACTAAGTTCCTCGAGTTTACTTACACTTTCAACTATTTTACTATTTCCTACCTGGATATAATGTTATCTAAAAGATTGGATTTAAATGGTTATGTTTCAAGAGTTTATCGTAAAAAAACATACTCCAACTCTTTCCTCCACTTCTCAAGTTGTCACCCGTTTCATCAAAAGAAGGCTGTTATCAAAGGGCAATTAGTCAGACCGGCCCGGATTGTTACTCTCAATAAAGAGTTTGATGAGGAATGTCTTTTTTTAAAAACAGCCTTTTTGAAGAGGGAGTACCCGGTTGAGCTCATTGACGAAATTATTGCCGAGGTCAAATCTAAGAGGGAAATTAATTACTTTAGGCCTTTATTGGCTATACAAAGTTTTGGCCCTCACAGCCTTTCTGACAACTTGGGTGGTGAAGGTATTAATCAAGTCCAATTGAATTACAACTTAGATTGTTTAAATGACGTTGAAATTGGTCATTTGTCTGATTTATAGGTTAAATACCAATACAAATCTTGAAAGTCCATTTAACATCTCTAAGATTGATAGAAATAGAGTCGTTTCATTTACCACAACTTACACCAAATTGAGTCCTGAATGTATTAATATTTTGAACAAAAATTGGAATTTGTTCAAAAATAATACACCTTTAATAAATAAATTAGGTTACAAACCCACGGTTTAAACTTGAAGGACTCTTTGAGATTTCAAGCTGACTTGTTGAGAGACAACTGGGATGTTTAAATGTGAATCATGTAGTATGTGCAAACATGTCCTGGTTAGCAACACATTCATATTGGATAATGTATTATACAAATTAAGTGATAAATTTAATTGTAATTCAAAAGGTATAATTTACTTGGCCAAATGTTCTTCATGTGCCGCCTTCTATGTGGGTAAAACTGAGCGTAGACTCAGAGACAGGATGTATGAACATATCTATGCAGTTACCCACAAGAAGGCGGACAATGCATTGGCAAAACACATTATGTGTTTTCCCGACCATGTATTTAAATTCTTGATCATTGATAGATTAAATATTAATCCTAGAGGGGGCCCTTATTCTCTTAAATTGTTAGAGCTAGAATTGAAATGGCAAATTAAATTAAATGCTAGCAACTATCCAGGCCTTAATGAAGCTTTATCAATAGGTGTCTTATTAAAGTTAAGAAGCTTGGTGAGATAATTAATTTCAATATTATAATTGATTAATTTATATCTACTATATTACATAAATAAAAAATTAATTGAATAAATACAATAAATAAAGTTAACTACCTGTGAACTAGTTTGTCCTTATGAAGTGTTCTGAATATTTGAGAAATATATTTATTCTTCATCATCATACACATTTTTAGATTTGATTATTTTCATTGACTATTTTATTTATTTTTATTTTTTGATTATTTTTTCAATCTAGTTTAGTCATGAATTTTATATATATTTTTATGACTAGTAAGTTAATTATTACACTTTGAGGTATTTAGTGGTTTTTGGTTATATTGTATAAATGAATACATATCTGTATCCACTAGGTGTTTAGAAGAAGTTTCATGATAAAATGGTTGGAAGTTATATTTATTCTCATAGAGATCTATCTTTTTATTTTCACAGTGCATCTTCTTTAGTAACATACCCTTTGTTTTTAAAAATTGTGTCTTCAGTATGAATAACTAATTACTTAATTAATTAATTGATTAATTATGGCGCCTTTTTTTGTATAAAATGAGTGAAATTTATTTGTATTCTGTATTCTGATGAAGGCTGTCTATTGTGTGCCGAAAAGCGCTTAAATTAAAATTACGTTGTGTTCCTGTGCTGACTGGTCGTGGATTTTATTTCTTAGTTTTGCTTTTGTGTCTTTCCAAAAAGGGATAGATCATCATTCATGCTTACAGTACTTTTCAATAAGTGTTGTAGCCAGGAATTTACAAACTGTACACACTGGAGCTGTATTGCACCCTCCCCTGTAAAGGAAATTGGTTATGACAAATCACTGAATTACACTGATACAACCATATTGCACCCCCCCCCCCCATAAAATGGATAAGCCATGAGATGGCACTGCAGTATGTTATCTCTTTGGCCACATCATATAGACTGGCTTTTAACAAGTCTGTTTTGAACAGTCGGAAGACTTCAATTACAGGGTAATACTGGTGCAAGCCTCTAAGCCAGTTCCATAGGTTTATAAGTTCATAGGTTGGTACTAGGCTATCGGCTCTAGGGCCTATACAAGCCTAGCCATAACAATTCCCTGGCTATTTCTTCCCACAATATTTACTTCCCTGGACCCCTGTCTAGCAGGGTGACTGACGTGCTCCCCAGAATAAATTTCCTATCTCCCATCCAATCGTCAAGGTACCTTTTGAAGAGGCCAAAGAGATGCTCTGCTTGACATGTATGGGCAGTCTATTCCAGAGTCTGGGGAGTCTCTGGGTCAGAAACCTATCCCTTGAGCATGTTTTGTTCATTGTGATGACAAGGTTTAGATCCCTGGAGCATGTGGCTCTGAGGAATTGGGATTTCATTAAGTGTAGCATGTCCAACAGCTCTGGGTTTGACATGGCCTTGTATGTTAAGCAGAAATCACCTCTGAGAAGACGATATGCGGCAGAGTATAGCTGGAGATTTTTTAGATGGTCAGCATAGGGCATCTGCTTTAGGCCTGTGATTCTTTTAGTGAGGTATTTCTGTGGACTTTCCAGTTGTTGCAGATGCCTTGAGAGGTACATACCAAACAGGGCATTGTATTCTATAATGGGTCTAATGAGTGATGAGTACAATGGGACAATGACTTCCTTTTTTCTGGATGAAAAGCCCTTAGTGATGAGGTGTGCCACATAGAAGGATTTCCTGACTGTTGTGGCAATGTGGTTATCGAAGGTGAGACCACTGTCCTCCTGTGTCCCTAAGTCTCGTATCACACTTTTGGTGTTTAGTGTACTGCCACCTATGTGGTAAATCATGGGTGCATTTTTTTTTCCCAGAGGGGATAACTATACATTTCTTGGCATTGAGCTTGAGCCCATGGCTCTGGCACCAAGCATCTGTATCTGTAAGGCCCTTTTGTAGAATATCCACATCATTTGGGGATTCAGTAATGGCTTCCAGTTTGCGGGCATCTACGAACTTTGTTAGCCAGAGTCCCTTAGTGTTGGCCTCTACTTCAGAGAAGTAGATGCCAAACAAGAATGGTCCCAAGACTGAACCCTGAGGTACTCCACTTGTCACTTGTCTGGAGATGGATTTGGAGTCAGCTACTTTTACAGTGTGGGTTCTGTCAGTAAGCCAGTTGGCAATCCATCGAGTGACATAAGGATTAATGCCCAGCTTAGTAAGTTTATCTGTGATTCCAGAGTGGGGGATGATGTCGAAGGCCTTGGCGAGGTCCATATAGGCTGTGTGGACCGCCTTACCCTCGCCCACAGCTCTAGAGACTGATTCAAATAAGTCAATCAGGTTCAGGAGACTAGATCGGCCCTTCACAAACCCAAGCTGGGTGGGGTCCAGTGTTTGAAGATTGCCAATGTCTTTGTTTATAAGTTCCATGATAATGCGTTCCATGGCCTTGGAGATCGGGCTCATCAGACTGATGGGGCAGTAGTTCCCAGGATCCAAGGTGTATCCCCCCCTTGTGGAGTGGGATAACTGTAGCTGTGCGCCACTCAGTGGGCACAAAGCCTGAGGTAAGGCTATGATTTAACATGACACTTCGGTGAGGTGCCATTTCATTTTGTAGTTCATGTAGTACACAACCTGGGATGTCGTCTGGTCCCATGGATGTTGTATTCTTAGCTTTGGAGAGTGCAGTTTTTACCTGTGTGGCCGTTATTACCAGAATTTGGCAATCTTTCTGTACTGAGATGGGCCATTTAGGGGGTGAGAGGGGGTGAAGTTGGCACTGGATCGATCTGCTAGGATAGTGGCAATATCCTTGGGATCAGTATATTTAATGCCATTCTGTTTTAGCTCAGAGCAGATCTGAGCATTGCCATTTAGATTCTTGACATAGCTATAGAATGCCTTGTGGTTGTCTTTGGAATCTTTGACAATTTTATTTTCGTAACTAGCTTTGGAGGATTTTATGAGGGGCTTTCAGCTTCTTACTGAGGCCGGTAAGGGAGTTTTTTGCATCCTGGGATTTTCCTCTTTTCTGCTACAGTTTCTTCCTTTTGTTGTAAAGTTTGTTTATGGCAGGGGCTTCTTTTTTTTGGAGGAGAGCGTCTTGGTTCTATTTGGGATGGCACAATTCATGCACGGGTGGATGTGCTCATACAGTGCCTTAGTGTAGGATTCAGCAGTTGAACTTTCAGTTCCCGTCTGCATGGGTGTCATGAAGTTTGTCACTTCTGACTTGAGTAACATGAAGCTGACTTTGGAGAAGTTTTTTATGGAGGTTTCCTTACTGGGGGGTGGGGAAGGGATGTGGATGTCAAGAGTGATTAAGTTATGGTCAGACCTGACCAACGAGGGGGTAACCATAATGGATGTCCATTCACACTGGTGTTGGCATCTAGCACCAACCATCTGTGCAGTTTCATAGCAGCCAGTCCCAGGAGTCAAACCACACCAGTGCCATCATTCAGTACTATGCCTGTTTGCAACATCTTGGCAACTAGTCTCACAGGCCCATTCACACAAATAACAATATGCAGCACAAACAAACCTTTGTGCCATAATATGGAAGGTGATCCAAAAAGTAGTATACATTACATTCACGGGCAAGATAAGCCAGCACACATGGTATACCCTAACACTTAACCCATGGCCAGAATATCAACATAAATGCATCTAAGCCCATTACAATGAGCACCTCTAAATTCACAAACTATTAAAAAGCCAAACCTATGAAAACTGTAAGATGAATTCTCAAAATCCAAATATAAAATTTCAGGCCCCCATGTAGCCTCTGCTGTCATTTATGCCAGTGATTTTTACAACAGTCTAAGAAGTGTAACATAAACCAAGTTATTGCAATTATCACTAAATATACTGAGGAACATAAAAATAAACCATCGTGGTGGAGTGCAACATTAATAACCTTTTATAATAAATGAAAAGAAACTAATTATGACTATAATAAATCAGTCTCTAGCCATATTAAAGACTGTTAAAAATGTCAGTACAAATCTGAAAATTACTACAAGATCATACTGCAATGCAAATTAAAATTAGCATCCCCAGTCAAAAATAATTATAAATAAATCCTTTAACTGCACCAGATGATAAGAAAATAGCACACAGTAATGCTCTGAATTAAAGCATAGTGGTATTACCCACTCTCACCTCAAATATACTATTAATATATTCACAGATAAATTTGTACCAGTTCACACCAGAAACCAAAGCTCTAGCTAGGGTTGGGTTAAGGGAGATGATCCCTGGATGCAAGCTGTTAGGGGATACCATAAGTCTCAATCTCTTACTACAAGAGTTCTGGATAAAGCTAAAAATAGCGGGGGTGTCAAAGGCTTAAAATTTGGAATGCATTTTAAATATTGAACTTATAAACTTGAAAGTTGCTAGAATGACAGGTTTTATACTAGCATTCATTTTCTGAAGAGTATAAAGTCAGAAACCTAAATGTACGTCAATATTTAGTGCCTTCAACCCTCAATAATTTGCAAGAAAAACACAACTTTCATGAGAAACAGACCAAAAATGTGAGGCAAAAATTTGGATATTATGCAAAATTGTGGGTAGTTGAGAGATGAAGGGGACACACTGAAGAAGATGTGCCAGTTATATCCTGCAACTCAGTAATACAATTGCTTTTTTGAGAACTAGGCCTTACAGCAGTATATGTAGTCAGTTAAGCAGTCATGATTGAGACTGCAGCCATTTAACTGATTTGCTTGCAGTGTTTATGTCTACCTGTCAGTGTGCATATGTGTTAGGAACTGTAGCATGAAGCTAATATTTCTCTTTCATACAACTGGTGAAAGTTTTTTTAGGGTTTCAGATTGATAAAGAGCTGTTGTGTAGAGACACAATAGCTCTTTGCTCAGAGGACTTTTTTGTCCTTTTCTCTGCATTTCTGAGAGGAGGGCACCAACTGGGTGTGTTGCCCAGAGTTCAGCTCGCCTAGCTACAGCTCTGCCAGAAGCAGTTACTGAAGTTACACAAATTCCGTAGTCCCTCCTTCCATGATTATTATGGAATATGTCTTAACTGCATTCTTCAAAACTTAAAATACCACTTCAATGGGCTTCAGTAATATACTTGGTTACTTAACCAGAGGTACCAGACATGCCCTTTCTGTACCCCTCCTAAACCTGTTCAGCTTAAGGTTAGCCACAGAGTCTGCTCCTGAGTTAAAGAAATTAGTTAATCTTTATTCTCCTCCATAAGGGGTCCCCACCTCAGATCCCAGAAACCATAGACTTATCAGTTTAATAAGAACAAATTGCAAAGCACCGTTATGTATTAATTTATATCCTATTTCATAAGGTTTGATATAAAAATATTAATGGTCTAGACCCACAACAATATGGTCTTGTCAAAAGGAAATCACATCTACTTAACTTAGTAAGCTTCTTTCAGGAAATCACTGAATGTGTAGATGAAAGTGTGCATGCTTCTAGCAAAGACATTCAACACAGTTCTCCAATGCTGGCATTCAAAATAAGATTAAATTGTTAAACATAGACCTTAATGTTGCAACATATATAGCAAACTAGCTGAACAATACAGCCCACATTGCTGAAATAGCAGCGGCTACCTTAGAAAGCAAAAATGTGGATAGATGCATTCCTCAGGGCTCAGTACTAGAATCCCTTCTGTTCACTTTGTTGTATTTCCAAACTAACCGAAACATGTCACTAACAAAATTTACTAATGACTGCAAGCTGGCTGCAGATACCAGCAAAGGCTAAAACATACAAATCAGTGGAGTATTAGGAAATTTATGTATGTTAAATGCGAAGAAGTCTAACATTGTCACCACTGGTAAAACATTACATCTGTTTACGTTACAGATGGCCCCCTACTCCAGACTGATATGGTCATCAGAGATCTCAACACCCATGTAGGCAACTCCCTGTCTTTTCTTTTGGCCCTCTTGCAGAAACAGTATTCAGGAAATACTTCCCTCTAACCCACTGAATAAGTAAAGGTATCTTAGTCAAATGTAGTTATCTTTCCTGTATACTCTCTTTTGACCAATTATAACACCTCTTTTTGTATGGATCTGTCCAAATACATCACACAGCTACAAAGACCCCAGAGGTTACCAACTAATAAGATTACCAGATAGAAAAACCTCAGATACCAAGACAGACTTGAAACTCTATCCCTGTACTCTTTCTTGTACACACTCCTGTCTAGGGGGTTATATCTAATTCTCTATTATTGACTCAGCCCACATCATTAAAACAAATGGTTACACAAGCACTCAAACTAAAGAACTGAATGTCCATCAGCAAACAAATGAGAAAATTTGGAGGGACAAATGTATTACCCAGTGTTTCCCCTATCTCTGGAAAATGTTACATAAAAACAAAGTTATACCTTTACTTGCCCATAAATCCGTCCCATCCTGCTTTGTCTTTTCTTCCTATAGCCACAAGGTGTGCATTGAGGGTAGATGTTGTCAAGGACTAATTCTGCCTCATATACTATGAGAATCTGTGACTCTATAAAAGTGTGCTGTGGCCAGCATTGTCATTTAATCCCTGATCACTGTAGTAGGACATGAGTAGCCAGCCATGTAGACAGTGTCCATTTTTATTTCTATGACTACAGACTGCTAAGAGTTGTGCAGTCTAAGTTACTGTGATCAGTTGCCCTCAGCAACTAATCACAGTGCTTTCCCTGCAACATTTACTTTAGTAGTCATTTGACAACAGACTGTCAAGAATTGTAGAGTTGCATATCTACAGGGATGGTTTTCCCTTTGCAGGAGCATGCTTTTTTTTCTTTTTAAATTATGGAAGGAAGCCAGATAAACCTGTGGGCATTGATGACAGCAGACACTGCCCATAGTAGAATATACTTGCTTTTGCCTCTTTTTTTAACTTTTACCATGATCAACATGAGAGGGGGCTGTACCAGCAAACCAATGAAATTTTCTGAAGAATAAATAACAGGGGAGACAAAATCATAAAGAATTGTAAGTATTGTTTTAATTAACTTTAAAAGTTTATAGATTAACAGAACAACAGGTTTTGCATCAACATCCATTTTGTGAACAGTAAGAAGTATGAAACCCTAATGTGTAGCATTACTGACTTCTCTGAAACGCTCAGTGACTTACCAGAAAATCAGAGACAGGGAAAAAAATAGGAGGCAAAATCAGAGAAGGTCTGCAAAATCAGAGACACCCGAGGTATTATTCCCTGCATACTTCTCAACATTTTTGGCCAATAATTCTGGACATAGCCAAAAGTAATGGGGGGCAAAATCTGGAGCAATTTTTAATATGACTCTGAGTCATTTAAAAACTTAATAGAATAACAGGTTTTACATTAACTTGCATTTTCTGAACAATAAGAGAGTTGAAATTCTAATCCGCGGTGGTGCAGCGGTAGCGTTGTTGCCACACAGCAAGAGGTTCTCCCGTTCAATTCACAGTTAGTGTGCGGGGAGTGCTTCTGTGTGGAGTCTGCATGTCCTCCCTGCGGGTCGAGTGGCATTTTGAAAGACATGCGTGAATGGGCGTGCCTTCGTTGAAGGTTGGGTGTCGAGCTGGCAACTCGGCACCGTGAAAATCTACTGCCAATCATTAGCGGACCGGAGTTCCGCTGTGGCAACCCCTAAATGGGAAAAAGTCGAAAGACAACAAGAGAGTTGAAATTCTAATGTCTAACATAATTGACTTGTCTGTAACCCTCAGTGATTTACAAGGAACTCAGGGACATGGCAAAAAAAATGAGGCAAAAATATGAGATGTTTGGCAAAATCAGGTAGAGTTGAGAGGTACTGTTCCCTGCATACCTCCAGACTTTTTTTGCAAAGGATTCTGGATACAGCAAATAATAATGGAGGACAAAATCAGAGGCAATTTTTTAATATTACTCTAATGTACTTGAAAAGTAAGTAGAACAAAAGGTTTCTGAATAATAAGAAGTTTGAAACTCTTAATGTCTAGCATTACTGGCTGCCCTAAAATCCTCAGTGATTTACTAGAAAATTAAGAATTTAATGAGGGGCAGGACAAAAGTATGAGAAAACATCATGAATATTTTTCAAAATCATGGATAGGCATGCAGTATATGTTCTGCATAACTGCTTAATTATGCTGGAAGGAAAGGAGAGAAGTACAAGGGTATACACTCACACACACAGACAGACACACACACACGCGCGCGCGTGCATACACACAAATGGTAATTTCTAGGATAGGTTAATAATACCTTTTATTGCCATGGCTCGTTGTTTTTATGGTATTCACTGCCTCCAGCCAAACTACTTTGACACACCAAGGCTACAAATTACTACACCCTCTTAGAAATGAGCTAGATGCACTACAGTATATGATAATTTAGTTAAGCAGACTCTTTCTAAAAGGTGGATGCCAGCTGTCAAAATTCTCACACATTGTACATTGACCTTTGTATAAATTAATAAGTCATGAGCTACTTGCCTTTAAATTGAATAAAATTCCATGCTGAAAGAACTTAGGCAATCCAGTTTGAAAATTAATCATACATACTGATTTGATATTGCAAAAAGGTTTTAAACAGACAAATGGCATTTAGAACCAATACTGACTAGTTTGTTAATCCCGCGGTGGTGGTGATGCGGTAGCGTTGTCGCCTCACAGTAAGACGCTGTCCGGTTCGATTCTCAGCTAGAGCGTCTTCTGCGTGGAGTCATGCGTGAATGGGCGTACCTTCGTTGTGCATCAGGGCTGATAACTCGGCACGTAAAAATTAACTACCACTCATTAGTGGACCGGAGTTCCGCTGTGGCGACCCCTAACCAGGAAAAGCCGAAAGACGCAACAACTGACTAGTTTGTTAGTTTTACTGCTAGTTCTAGCTCAAGAACTGCTACAGTCTGTGTACCACTACCCAGCAACAGCAGAATAGAAACAGACAAAGTAAATGGAAATGAACACCTTGATGCAGGGTACTTGTATTCAGGCACACACTTCCAACTTCCAGTTGAACTGAAAATGGCTGCTAGTCTGGATTCTCAATGTGTCAGTTCAAAAGCCCATTAGGAAAACCTCCACAAAATCCAATATCCTAGTCATAGGTGACTTCGTTGTGAGACATACTGATGCACCACTCACCGGGCTGTGCAAGGTGAGGGTCACAGTCAGTTGCCTATCAGAGACAGGATTCAGCATATCAGTCACTCAGGTCCTTGCAAAGAGACAGGATTCAGCACATCAAACAGTCACTCAAGTCCTTGCAGCACAAATACCCATATGATACTTTCATAGTTGGTGTAAATGATTCGGAATATACCTCCCTAGACTATATGAAGGGAGATATTATGGAGTTCTTGGAATATGTGTCTGAGGTAGGTATGACCCTAGCCTTGATCCTTGAGCAGCATTTTACTATCACTAAGAATAATGCCAGAATATGAACAAATAATTATTGACTTCAGCAATTGGCTTAGCTTTTGGTGTCATTCAAATGGGCCCTGTATACATATATATATATATATATATATATATATATATATATATATATATATGTATATACACACACACACACACACACACACACACACACACACACACACACATATTAAATTCTGAATTTTCAAAATGTCAACTTTCTTATGGTTAGGACCATAAGATTGAAGTTTTGAAACTTTGAATCATTTAAATGGAGATCTTTGTACAGAGTGGAATGGTATATTTCCCATTTTCCTCTCTGTAGTGTGATCTCAGAGTTGGTATATTTAATTAGCAGGACATGTGGGGGGGTGTACTTGCCCCCTGCAAAAAACATAAACCACAAAAATTATTTTTTTAGTTTTTATTTTTATTTTTTATTTAAATTTTGAATGCTCTGGTTTTACTAAAATTAAGTTTGGGATTTTAATATTATTCCAAGGACTCCAAGGGGTGGATGGTGGGAGCAAAATTACAAAGAAGATAATTAATTTGGCAATTAAAACTTAATGCTACAGTCCCAACAGTGTTAATGAACATCTAACAGTTCTTCCTATTTTGAAATTCAAAGCACAAAAATTATAGGAGGCTTAGGATAACAAATGGTAGGTAAAGAATAGTTATTATTTTCAACACCATCCCACATACATATAACATTAAGGGTAGAAGGAAGGTTACGATTTTGAATAAGGGGGAGCAGTAAGACGATATTATTCATCATCTCACTGTTTTTAGAGTAAAGTTATATTTTAACAATTTTTGTTATAACAATTGATTTTATATAAGACTAAAAAAGGATTTTAATGAATACTGTTTTTGAATGCTGTCTCTTTAAAAGCAACTGAGACTTATTTTATGAATGAGAAGCAATAAGCTGACTTTTATAGTACAATATTAATTATTTAAGCATGTGGATACAATTGTTAGCAGGTTCTGAAGAAGTCCCAATAGTTAAGGGATGAAAACACTTGACCTAACATTGTATTGTTTTTATACGTTTCATTTTGGAATAAATACTTGTTTGAGTCTATTAAGTTATCTATGGATTTCATCTTAACACTTGATGGCAAGTTTTTCCTCCTGTTTCCTGTGGAGGGGAGTTATGAAAGTTCGAAATGTAGAAGTATATATATATATATATATATATATATATATATATATAAAATTATATATATATATATATATATATTATATATATGTGTGTGTGTGTGTGTGTGTATATACGTATATATTCTATATATATTCTAGGATGGTGGACAGTCCTGACTGCTTTGCCAGAAATGGCTTGCAGCTGTCCCCTGAAGGGTTTCATATACTGGTTAAAACTTCTGTCTGCCCCCATATGCCCTTTTTAGACAACATCAGTCCTCAAAAACTTCCAACATACTAAATAAAAAAAAAAAAAACAGAATCTGGATAACATAACTGTATTGCTGCTCAATGCTAGGAGCAAAAAATGAACTCCCTGAGACCTGGTTCAAGTCCACTGAGAGCACCCAGGCTGTGCAGGATTTCAGTGTTTACCACACATTCAGCCCTATTGCTTTAGACAAAGGCACTAAACGTGGCATTGTTTCCATGTCTGTAAATGAAAAAAAAGATTTCACCTCTTGAGTACATACATAAGATAATGGTTCCGAATTACTCCATGTCCAACTTGCCCTTAAGAAGACCCAAAGACCCCTTATCACATCATAGCTAACTATAAGACCCCCTCTATGACCCGCCCAGCCCATAAATCCTTCCTAACTAGTATGGAGTCCCTAAGCATTAAGCCAAACACCATTCTCCTAGAGGCCTTCAACTACCCCTCCATTAACTGGGAGATATATATATCCTCTAACAGAGATTTGTGGATTTCATCAATACAAACTCTTAGGACCAGTTAGTCTGCACATCAAGCTGGGGTAAAAAAATCCTGGACTTGATTCTCACCAATGTGGGACAGCTGTACTCCCTGACAATTGTAACTCCTTTCCTGGTCAAATCAGACCACAAATCAAATCAATCACATTCACTGTAAGACTGAAGCCAGAAACATCCTCCTTTACCTTGATATTCAGAGATTATACCAAGGCTAATCTACTGACACTAAGTCATGACCTGGGTAAATCCAGCATTCCTTTCCAACTCCATGACCTCACTACTCATGTGTAATCTTTCACTGCCAAATTATATGCACATGTAAACAGCTGCCTACACGTATCTATCTCCCTACAAAGTAAATATAACACCAAATGTAAAAATAAACCCAGTGGTAGAACACAAAAATAAACTGGCTCTATAACAAAAGAAAAAAATCGTTGCATGTAAAGACAAATGAAACTGTCAAGGTGCAAAAAAAAATCTCTTGCTAAACTTAACTGAAAACTACTGACCCTGATCAAATCCACCAATATAAGGTACAGATAGCTACACAGGAAAAGGACAACCGCAAAGCCTTCTTTAACCATGCTGGAAACTTTAGAAACAATACCCAGCACTGTGCAAAGATAATAGTAAATTAAATCATATACTCAGACCCAGAGGACATAGCCAATCTACTAGTGGATACATTTTGTTCTAGCTTCATCCACCCCTTGCCCTCCTACATTCTTTAATCTTCTGCCTGCATTTACACCCATTCCTCAAATCTTGCACAAAAAAGTACTCAAGGCACTATCCAAAGCCAAGAGCATGGCTTATATGCAGTTGGATAATATAAAGTGCTGCTTACTGGCCAATCTGAAACAGGAGCTGTCAAACCCCCCTACATGTCAGCTTCCAAAAATAAAAAAAGCTTTGTGCCAGACAAATGGGGAGCAGCAACTGTCATCCCCTTACATAAAGCTGAGGCATCAATGAACCCAGGAAAGGTTGTCATGAGGCTTGATTAATCCTAGATATAGGCATTTGATAACTTTCTTGCTATGAACCAGTATTTCTTTCAAATAGCTTGTTTAGGATAATGACAGATAAAGAGAATGAGGGGCCAAATAGATTGGTGCTGCATTCATTTAAAGTTCGGTTAGCAGGGAGCTGGTTCAGAGAAATATTTTGCAAAGACTTCAGATAGTTAGGGATGGTTATCATTGTTTTGTATATACCAAGGGTTATACCTCAAAAAGGAATGTGTATGCATTTACTTTTTGCTGTAGTTTTAATCTTTGTGATTTCAAAATTTGGGTTTGATGTCTAAGTGCTTGAACTTTTTATAGTTCAAGCACTTGACACCGACTCATGTATATATATATATATATATATATATATATATATATATATATGTGTGTGTGTGTGTGTGTGTGTATATATATATATATATATATATATACACGTATATATATATATATATATATATATATATATACACACACATATATATATATATATATATATCTATATATATATATATATAATATATACACATATATATCTATATATATATATATATATATATATATATATATATATATATATATATATATATACACACATATATATATATATATATATATATATATATACACATATATATTTATATATATATATATATATATATATATATATTTATATATATATATATATATATATATATATATATATATATGTATATATATATATATATATATATATATATATATATATACATACATATATATGTGTCTACTTTGTTTCATTGAATGCTCATTTCAATGAGTTTCAAT
>NC_056744.1:1446330252-1446457752 GCF_019279795.1 Protopterus annectens | reverse complement strand
TTTAAAGAGTATAGTTTCTGACATCCCTGCACTGAATTGTAGTTTTCAGGGATCATCTATTTCAATGGTGTCTGAGAATGTACAGTTGTTTCATTACACTTAATGCTTACTTAAGTGAGAAAATGAAATAAACAGGGACCATTATGCTGGTCTGAGACAACTATCTTTCACAGTGCCAGTGGCAGGAAGAATAAACCACCATAGTATAGTTCAACAAAATTACTGCTGCTTTTCCACTTTAATATTAAAGCAATGAGGGCTCCTGACGTAAAAAAAGACAGTATTGCTTGTCAGTATCCATTTATGATGTTGCTATTACATCTCTATTACCCTTTGATTCTAGAACACTTCACAGGTAGAAACATTTGAATCTAATTCACTTACACATTTGCTGCATTAATACTTATCTGCCATTCCACTGCCGTTGTTCTTCTACAGTTTAAGAAGTGACTGAATTATCAACTTTTTAAGGTAAAACTCAGCTTTGTAGATCAGGTGTTTTCCAAGTTGGAATTGGGGCATTATTTTAATTTAGTCATAATATGCAGAGTTTGTACTTCGATCTGAAGATCTACTGCCCCCAAAGTAAAATTGCTTATTCCTAGTGGGCGTCTAATCTGTGTCCAGTCTAGAATGTTAACTCTGGGTGTATGATGTGCGTCTGTTACTGAAAGTATAGCAGAAAATTCTTGATTAGTAAATTGTAAACATTTTCTGTTTTGTAGTTATACAATATACATGCTTGACTTTGAATGTTACATTTACTGCCCACTGTATCCAGACCAGATGAGTAATGTAGTCTGATTGTTTGTTAATGTTGGAATATTAAGAAATCTAACACCAGAGATCTGTTTGAACCTTTTTTACCCTGTAATATTTACAATCTCTTCCAGACATTTTATACCGAAAAGAGTAATTGTAGAATGTACTGCACGAAACTGAGACATTTGATTAATCTGAAACACAATGATTATTTATTTATTTATTTTACATTTGTTGACTGGGATAGTCCGACTGGATATATGTCCATTTTCAGCAGAGGCCAGGAGAGGAAAGCTCCACATACCAAAAAAGAGACAGTACATACATCACTGAGTGATAAACTCAGGCAGACATATTTAGAAAAATACAGACAAAGAATACAGGCAGATATCAATACACACAATGTGCAGGCATTACATCTGATTGGCAAAGACGTATCAGAAAATGTGAACATAGAATACAGTTAAATCTCATAATTCACAATGCTTAGACATTCAAATGCTATGAGACATAGATACTTGGCTAAACAGCAGGTTGGGTAGCAAGACATGTATTAGTGAAGTTGTTAGGCAGGTTTAGAAAAATAGCACAGCCAATGAGATGTGAGGTATTTTCTGAGTTCTTTTTTAAATAGGGGTAGTGAGGTTTCCTTGGTAACGGTAGTAATGAATAGATTCCAGATTTTACCGGTTGAATTGGCAAATATAGCATCGCCTGCAGAGTTCTTGGATTTTTGGGTCAGTATCATTAGTTTATCAGCTGAGCGTAATGGCCTAGGGGCACTATGAGGGGTGAGAATATATTTGAGGGCAGGGGTGTTTTCAAGTTGATGGAGTATTTTATGCGCTACTATAAGCTGGTTGAACTGTAGAAGGGTAGGATATTCTAGCCATCCCATTGCTTTGAGGTTCTGGCAATGGTGGGTCCTAAAAGCCATGCCAGTAGCGAATCTGGCTATATGATTGTAACATCCTGTTAATTTGTTGAGATCGGTTTTGGATAGGTTGGTGAATACAGGGGAGGCATACATAAGGGTAGAGAGGAGGTGTGATCTTGCAATAGCTACCTTAGCTGGGGGGGGGGGGGGAGGGTGAGGAAAGGTTTGGCACTGTACAGGGAGCCAAGTTTTTTGTTGATGGACTTAATAGTGTGATTGACATGTTTATCAAATTTAAGGTTGTTGTCTATTATTACTCCTAGAAGCTTTGTGTGGTCATCAGGGGAGATAATGGTGTCATTGCTAGATTTGATGTTGAAGGAAGGAGGAGAAATTTACGGTTAGGCGAAAAAAGTAGTAGCTTGGTTTTCTTAGGATTTAGAAGCAGGCAGCGATTAGCTAGCCATGTTTCTACCATGCTGAAAGTGGTCTGGGTGAGGGTTAGAAGTTGTGTAGGAGAAGAGGTGGAGCATATTAGCATTGAGTCATCTGCATATTGGATGCAGGTGGCTCCTGGGATGGTGGTGTGCAGATCATTGATAAAGATAGAGAAAAGAAGGGGATCTAGTATAGACCCTTGTGGGACACTTAGGGTTAGAGGAAGTTGGGATGACAGCTTGCTCTGCCATAAGACAGCCTGCTATCTACTGTTTAGGTAGGAGTGAAACCATTGTATTGCATGTTGGCCTAAACCAATGGTTTGTAGGGTGTTGAGCAGTAGTTTATGGCTGACCTTATCAAAAGCTTTTGAGAGATCTAGGAAGAGTGCTGAAGATAGTTTGTTGTTGTTACGATGAAGACTGATGACATTAGAGAAAGAAGAGCTGTGGTGGTACTGTGGAATGGCCTAAAGCCATGCTGAGAGTTGGCGAGCTTTCTGCTTTGAATAAGAAAGTGCATGATTTGTTTGTGTATGCATATTTCCATGATTTTAGCTAGTGGTGATAGAATGGCTATAAGTCTAAAGTTAGATAATTCTGTGGAATATCCTCTTTTATGGAGAGGTATAGCATGTGATATTTTCCATATTGCTGGGATGGTTCCTTCTGAAATGGATCTGTTGATCAGAATAAAAATGGGAAGTGCTATGGCATCAGCTGCTTTTTGAAGATATTCATCTGGGAGGTGGTCAGCAGCTAGTGCAGTAGGTTTTTTAGCTTTTTGAGTAAGGTCTGGATCAGATTGGTAGGTACGGTTTGAAAGGTAAAAGTGGGTTGGGTGGTGGGTAGATCAGGGCTAGATGTGCTAGAGCTGGTGTTTGTGTCCAATGGAGTGAGATGGGTGACTAGAGACTGGATAGTTTCAGTAAAGAAGGAGTTGAAGCTGTTTGCAATTTCTACAGGGGATTTAGCAAGGGCAGGTGATGGGGTAGGAGTGGCGGAATGGCCTGGGTGGAGAAGATTGTTAATACCAGCCCAGAACATTTGAGGTTTTAGCTGATATTTTTGTTGTAGGAGGGTGTAGTGATTTTTTTTTGTCTACACACGATGGTACGGGTAGGAGCATGGCGGTTAAGGATAGCCAGAAATCTGGTATTGAAGTACTCAACTGCTTCTTGTAATGGGACTCATTTCAAGACATTCCAATTACATGCTTTGAGTTCATTTTGGAAGTTGTCAAGGTTAAGGTTCCTGACGTTTCTCATAGTTTTGTAGGTAGGCTGGTTGGGAATGTCGGCTTTGAGCCTAATAACATAGGTAAGGCAGTGATCACTTAGATCATCGGGTAATATACCTGACTTGTACTTTTGGGGGTGGCTGTTAATAAGAATCCAATCAAGAATACCATCTTTGACTCTATTTTTGCTAAATCTGGTGGGGGTTACAATGATCTGAGTAAACCCATGGAGGTTTAAATGGGTGGAGGGAATTTCATAGGAACAGGTGTTCCAATCAATGTTAAAGTCCACCAAGACAATGGTTTCCTGGGAATAGTTAGAAGCTAGCCAATGTAAGATGTTTTCTAGAGTATTATCATTCTTGCTGGGTGGAATATAAATACAATGCATCTGCATTTATTTTTGTTTATTATTAGTGTGGTGAAGAGAATTTCTGCATTGCCAAATTGGGGTGGCTGTTGGGTGTCAATTGTAATTGTTAGGGTAGACTTGTATAGTACAGCTACCCCGACACCTTTCCTGGAGATCTGGTCCAGTCTAAGGATGTTGTACTGTGGGGGGGAGTATTTTGTTATCTTTGGTTATTGGCTTTAGCCAGGTTTCTGTGAGGCAGAGGATATCAGGGGAGTGAACAGCTAAGAGTCCATGTAGGCTATGGATCTTGTTGTTTAGGCTTCTGATGTTGAGATGACGGACCAGAAATGAGTTTGGAAGTTTATCAATCTGGGTAGTACAAGTTGGGTTGTTAGATGGTGTGCTTGGGTCTACTGTTGTGGATGGGCCAGGGTTGGGGTGGATGTCTCCATCCTTCATAAGATTCATTTTTAAGTTGCTTATGAGTCTTTAAAATTTGTTTATGATTTTTTCGTTGCTTTTGGTTTTTAAGGTAATGTAGCCATATTTAGTTGGGGTGATGGTAATTGGGGGGGCAAGGAATTAGGAGAGGGGTGGTTATGTGGTGGATAAACTTATTAAATGCAGGGTTGGTGTCTGAGAGTTTGGGTATTGGATTTCATGATGCTGTACATATTCATAGGAGCTTAGGTGATAAGGAATGGATAGGAGGGGTATTAAGGGTAGCAGCATTGGTGTTTTAGCTGTAGTCATAGTAAATTACTAGGGGAGGGTCTGTATTGAGTGTATGTGGTGGATAAAAGATTAGAGAGAATAGAATAGCTATGGGTGAGATAATATGGATAGTGGGTTGGATAGAGGATGTAGAGCTAGAAGTTTGCTGGGTTCTAGGAGCACATGTAGTTGGTTAGCTAATTAAGGGGGCATACCAGTGGTACTATAAACGTAGTACTACTTGGGGTGGGTGGGATATTGGGGAAGGGTGGGGCATTGAGTGAGCGGAGCGGGGCTAAACCAGTAAAGCAGATGCCTAGAGACAGCATATGCAGGTATGTGTTACAAGTACGCATTTTTGTTTCTTTTTATATGCCCAGTACTCTGTTCCTAGTCCCTACTGTTAAAAACTACACAGTTCCCTGCCTGCTTCTCAGTTTACAATGCAGAGAGCCCGTTTTCCAATTCCCTTTTGTAGCATGCTTGTTACACTTAGATTATTGAGAAATGCACTGTTTGGAGGTGCAGAGCACACTATGCTCATCTGTTGAACAGTAGAAAGCACAATGTTTTTACCTTAATTGGGGAAGAAAGAAGGCTACAGGAATGTCTAACCCTTCGAATCTAATGCTTATCAGCATAAACAGGTTACAAGCGGGAGTAATGGGGACATTCACCAGTGCTTTTTGGACTCAGTTTGTTAGGTTTACAGATGGCAAGGTATTTTAGTGGATATTGACCTTATTAAAACAAGTTCCATGGTGGGGAAAGTCTTCTGTACTAGATGTTATTCCCAGAATGACCCTATATGCTTTTACAAGCCTTTCAGGGGGAGGTGAGTTAGGAACACCTAGAGAGGGGATATGATTATTAGTACTATACCAAGAACAGAGTTAATCATTCAAACATTCAGTATACATGATTATCAAACATGTCCACGTGCACCTTTTAGTATTAACAAATAGCAGCACTCTTTCCTATATATCTGCCTTAAGGGCTCAGTTAATATTCATTACTTCTGTCCCATTATCAATGCTACACTACTTGTTCATTACTTCTGTCCCATTATCAATGCTACACTACTTGTTCATTACTTCTGTCCCATTATCAATGCTACACTACTTGTTCATTACTTCTGTCCCATTATCAATGCTACACTACTTGTTCATTACTTCTGTCCCTTATCAATGCTACACTACCCAGGACAGACCACTAAGTCAATGCAAACAACACTAAATGGATACAATATCAACAGCAGTTTGCGAGTAATTTGGAGCAGCCGGTACCAATAAACATGCCTTAATTCATCAAGGCTTCAGTTTGTGAGTAAATGCAGAAAGCAGTTAGTGCACTGAGCTCAGATAAAGAAACAAGAATCAGATACATAAGTATGTGAACATACCTCAACCGACTGGGACCTGATGCACTGGTTAATTTGAAAATGGCTGGTCAGGTAGGTGATTATGTAACCTCTGATTACTTGAGAGAGGGGGGAGGTGAAAGGCTGAACTGGGCTAAACCAGTAAAGCACATGCCTAGAGGCAGCATGTGCAAGTATGTGTTACGAGCACACTTTTTTGTTTCTTTTATATGCCCAGTACTCTGTTCCTAGTCCCTACTGTTAAAAACTACACAGTTCCCTGCCTCATGTGTCAATGAGAGTTTCAACAATTAATACACTTTCTTTTAACAGAATCACTTTAGGATATTCGAAAAAGGAAGATATTAATACTCAACAAAGTCATAGAAGCTACTATTTGCCATCAAGATGTACAAAACAAGACAAAGAAGTGAAAGAAGAAAAGGTATGGTACATCGTCTGCTTTTGTTTGTATGATTTTGTCTGCTTTCGTTTGTATGATTATGTTTTGTCTGCAGAATATTTTACATTGTTACTAATCCAAAATAATGCTGTCTGTGAGGATGGATCTGTAGTGTGTATTACAATGTGTTTATCTTTGATATATACATTTGTTTCATCAAGTGCCTGCAGTGACTCTTCAGGACCTGAAGAGGGCAGCCTTTCAGATCATTTTAGTTTGACCACATTCTTGAGACAATATCTCAAAGGTTTGTAGTTATTAATGCATATTTCTTCTTTTATGTTGTGTGCACACTGCAGGTCAGCAGAAATTTCATAGGTTCATATGTTCATAGGACTATACTAGGTAATTGGCCCAGAGGCCCTTATAAGCACAGCCAAGAATTTCGCCCATGTTCCCACAAAGTCAGCACCTGTTTCCCCTGTCCAGCAGGGACACAGGTGGGATCCCAGGGGTGTATTTTCTGTTTCACATCCAGAATCCTCTTAAAGAGGCCTACTGAGGTACGCTGCTTGACATGGAGAGGGAATCTATTCCATAGATGGGGGTATCTTTGGGATACAAATCTATCCCACCAACAAGTTCTATTAATGTCACTGACCAGGTTGAGACCTTGCATGCAGGTTGCACAAGTAGAATTTAACTTATGGATATACAGCAGTCCCATCAAGGCTGGGTCTGGGATGGCCTTGTATGCCAGACACAGATCACCTGTGAGCAGTCTGTACGAGACTGAGTAGAGGGACAGGGCTTTTAGCCTATCTTTACAGGATAGGTGTTTGAGACCCTGGATTTTCCTGGCCAGGAACCTCTGTAGTCTCTCCACCTGCTGCATGTGCTTGGCAAGGTACATGTCAAAGGGAGCACTGTACTCTATAATGAGTCTGATAAGGGAGGAGGACAGGGATGTTATGACCTCCTTGTTCCTGGATGAAATACCCTTACTTATAAGGAGGGCCATGTAGAAAGCTTTCCCTACAATGGAGGCAACGTGGTAATCAAAAGTCAGGTTGCTATCAACCTGGGTGCCCAAGTCCCTCAGGACTGATTGCGTACTTAGTACATTGTTATTAATGTGATAATTAGTGGGGATGCCATTTTCCACAAAGGGGATAATGATGCATTTCTTGGCATTCAGTTTGAGGTCATGCTTCTGGCACTAGTCATTAATCTGGGTAAGGCCCTCTTGAAGGATGTCCACATCACTAGGGGAATTTAAGATAGTGACCAGTCATCTGCAAACTTGGTCAGCCACAGACCACTGTTTTTGGCTTACAGCTCAAAAAAGTATATCCCAAACAGTAGAGGCCCCAAAATAATTCTTGGGGTATGCCGCTCATTACGGATCTACTACTACAGGTGGCTTCCCCTATTTTGACTGAGTGGGTTCTATCAGTGAGCCACTTAGCTGCCCACCTGGTAACATATGGGTTGATGCCTAGCTGGGAGAGTTTATCTATTATGCTCAAGTGGGGAATAGTGTTGAAGGCTTTGGCTAGGTCAAGGCAGGTGGTGTGCACTGTCTTCCCCTCGTCCATGGCTTTGGTGACTGTTTCGAAGAAGTTGACCAAGTTTAACAGGCATGATCTCCCTTTGACAAAACCAGACTGCATGGGGTTAAATGTTTGGAGGTTGCCAATGTCCTTGTTTATAAGCTCCATGATAATGCATTCCGTGGCCTTGCAGATCCGGCTAGTTAGACTGATGGTACTATAATTGCCTGGGTCGGTGGACGCTCCACCGTTGTGTAGAGGGATGACAGTGGCTGTCCTCCATTCAGCTGGGATGAACCCGATGCTCAGGCTTTGGTTTAATAGGGTGCCTAATGGTGCTGAAAGCTCATGCCTGAGTTCATGTAAGATACAGCCATGGATGTTGTCGGGTCCCTTGGAGGCTGTATTTTTTGTCTTTGAGAGGGTATTAAAGACCTGCTCCTTGGTGATGAGGGGAGCAAGGCAGGTGCTTGGGATGTCCTGGTTTACTGATGGGGGGGGATGGGGGGTGAAGTTTTCACTGAACCTGTCTGCCAGCATGTTTGCTATATCTTTGGCGTTTATATATGTGGTGTTCTTGACCACCACTTCAGAACAGAATTGGGTGTTACCTTTGAGACTGCAGATGTATGTGAAAAAGGTCTTGTGATTGTCCTTAGTGGATGTGGCCAATTTGGACTCAAAGTTAGCCTTAGAGGATTTCACCAGTGACCTTATTTGCTTGTTCAGGCTAAGGAGAGATTGCTTCAAACTTGGCACTTGCTCCTTCTTGGTCCTAGACAACAAATTTTTCGTTTTATTTTAGAGTTTGTTTATTGCTGCTGTTCACCAGACAAGTTTACCCTTCCTTGAGGAAGATGATTTCGTCCTGTCATGTACTGCTGAGTCCATGCAGCTATGCAGGTGCTCATATAGTTTTTTAGTGTAGGCTTGGACATTTGTGCTAGTTCCAACTGAAGGGATGGTGGCTGTGATGCTGCTTATACCTGCTCTCGGGAGGTTGTAGTCAGCTTTGGAAAAGTTTTTTGTTTTGAAAAAAGGTCAGGGGAGATGGTGACTTTGAAAGTGATCACTTTACGGTCGGATCTTACCAAGGAGGATGACACTGTAGGAGTGCTACAGTGGCTACTTATGTTGGTTAGTACCAGGTCCAGGATATTTTCACCTCTCATAGGGGTATCAACCTGCTGATCCAATGCACTGACATTGACGAAGTCGAGGAATCTCTGGGTGTTCATGTTTGGGCAAGAATAGGTCTTCCACTCTATGGTTGGGTAGTTAAAGTCACCCAGGATCAGGGTAGAGGGTTAAATCTTGATGGATACAAATAAATCCAGATAGGTGGAGTGGGCATCCTGAGTCATGGTTGGGGGTCTGTAGCTAGCTATGATTTGAATAGGTGTATTGTCAACAGTTAACTGCACCTGGAGTGTCTCATGTGTCTCATACTGTTTGACCAGCCTGGAGGTGTGTATGTCTTTGATAAATATTACAACTCCACCTCCTTTGGCTGTGTAGCCCTCCATTTGGGGTGAGAACGTATGGTAGGACAAGTAACCTGGTAAGGCTGGGGTGCTTTCCCCAACTTTGAACCAGGTTTCAGTGGCTGCACAAATGTCAACATCTTCCAGGGTGAGGAATGCTTGCCATGAGTGCAGTTTCATGTTAATATCATAGCATTTAGCAGTATGACCTTTAAATTTCGTTTAGAAGAATTTTTCACGCTGATAATTTTGTTCTCATGAATTTACCTAAAAAAGGCACTATGTGGGAGGCAAGAGCCTTTGCCAGAAGCCTGAAGCCCAGGGGAGACAGATGAAGGCCATTTCTGACAATATGTTTAACATATATTTATGTACTTAGACTTTTGTCAGATTTAAATAAAGAGCTCAGTACATGTTGCTGAGATTATTAAGATGTATTTAATTTTGTAACAGTGCAAACTTCTAAGAGTGCACAATTAAACTTCAGTCAACATAGAAACACATTTTATAATCAATGCCATAGTTCACAACATCTGATTAGGTAAATGAGAGGTATTAGCTAACAGGGGAAACCATCTAACATACATGAAGGTTGGAGGGACATCCATATGACACTCGAGCATGAGCATTTTTGTGAATGACAGCTGTTGCTCCAAAGATACCAAAGCTAATATTTCAAATGCATTTTTCTTTTTTTAGTGCAGAAATACTTAAAAGTTGTTTTCCTGAAAAATGAAGACATTTTATTTTTTCAAGCAGGGTTCATCATCAGTCTTGATATATTGTCAGACTGCAGACTTGACTTTACACTTTACCACTGAGTCCATCACAGACAACCTAACAACGTTTCAATTCAAGTTCAACTTAATGGGAACTCAAACCCACAATAATTAATTAATCAATTAATTAACTATTAAAGTAAGCAGATTTGCAAGGGATTACTCCCCTGTACGTATGAGGGGTACTTCTTTAATATATATTATAGGGTTCTGTCCATTTACTGACAGCCTTTTTTAACAACTTTACTAACTTCACACATTACACAGTGACATGGGTACCATACAGTTATAAAACAGAAAACAAACCATTAGAAAGGTTTTGCTTTTCATGCATTATGCGTATATGTTTTTGTGTTTATTATTCAATCTGACAGTACATAAATTGGTCCTATCCTAGCATCCTTGAAATTTCACTCCCCCTCCTCCTCGTATGCCTGCACACTATTCTGCATTTATTAGCCCTGCATATACCATTTATTTCTATCTTGTTTGCTCCTTACCTTTTCCAAAGATCCTATCTCCAATTATTTATCAGGAGCATTAAACTTAGTAGGGCTTTACTATGTCCAGACAATTCATTTTCTATATTGCAGCTTAAAAAAACATTTTCTTAGTTACAATAATTTGCTTCACCAACATGTCTGATAAAGTTCCCTGCAGAGAATTGTTAAATTTTTCCAACTTGTTGAATTCCCCAAAAAAAAATGTTCCCAAGTATCCCTTTCTTTCCCATCACTCCTCCAACAGTTGCTGTCTACCTGTAGAAAAAGTATCTGAAGTCAGTTTGAGGTATAAAAATACCTATGCAAACATGTCTATGCAAAAATCCTAAACCTTGTAGAGCCTTACAAATATCCACCCATTATTTCTGTGTCCATCGCCTTTCTGTTCTCAGTTGCCCATCTTTCCTCACCTATTCTGACTAATTCTTATAGGTATCATTGTAATATTGTATGTGCTACTAATTACCTCCTTTTCCATTTTTAACTGAAGCTTCTGTTCTAGACTCAGAGCTGGTCTTTCATTCAACAGGCCCTTGTCCCTTTCTCTTTTCCTATATTCTGTTATCAATCCCTGTTAGTGAAAGCAGTGTCCAGCCCACAGTTCAAACATTTGCTTGGTCTCATCTCATTCTATGACTTTTCCCTCCCTAGTTATTTTCTCCCATTACCTTGGTTTCTTTGCTAATTTTCTCCAATAAATTCTAGCTCCCCCCTTTTGATGATAAGGCTTTGAATTGGTTGGGTATTATGAGCGGGGATGTACAATGAGTCACACATATGGTTTTTTTTATTACCCTGAACCCCTACATGGAAAACTGGGAGCACTCATTTAGCTTACACAGTTTCTGCTGTACATATTGCCCACTAAAATACACTTACTAATGAATGGTAACCATTCTTAATTTTGAAATTATTTAGTACAACTCCCAGGATAGTGAGACAGAATGTGCGAAAATGCAAGGATAGATATACTGATTTTCATATCATTGTATTTTGGGGTATTCCCTTTTCTCAAAGGTATGGGAATTTGGTGTAAGTAATTACTGGGGATGTGGAGCCCATCAGTATGAAGGATGCAGGGGGATTTGCTTTCATGCAAAAAATAACTTTAAATGAGAACAGCAATTTTCAACACTTGCTGTTCCCCTATATTTTCATATTTTTCTTTTTGTAAATCCAGCACTCCCAATTATAAGTCTTGGAATTATAGTGGGGTGCCGTCATAAATACACCTCCTTAATGGTCACTTTGCTGGAGGAATGGTTGCAAAGCATTTGAGGAAATTTGTTGATGGCGAGTATGCAGTGCCCAGGACCACATCACTGGGCACAGAGGGATAGAGCCCTGAGTGTGACCCATATGACCTGAGTTTGGGTAGTAGCATTGGTGCTGGAAAAAGCTTGGTGGGGGGGGTCAGAGGGGGCACTACATTTTACCGTAACAGTCATTATGGGGAAGTGCTTTGGTGTCTCTCATCTAGTGAGGCAAGATGGCCATCCACAAATATCCAACAGGATGAGAATGGAAGTGGGTGTGTTCAATCAAGATGATGACAGTAGCCCTTATGTTACCATGTGTGGGAGTGTGCTTCTCATATATCAGGGTAAAACCAGGATAATCCCTTGTGTATCTAAGTTTTGATTATAATAGTTACATGAATTGCAATATTTGTATTCTATGTAATATCTGTACTCTATGTAATATTTGTATTTCTGTTTAATCTTTTATGTTTTGTTATTTTGTTATTTTTATTGTGACAGAGCTTTTCTCCCCAGGTCTCCACTGAAAATGGGCTCCCTGGGCCCAGTGGACTTTCCATGTAAACAAATGCCAATAAACAAATAAATAATAAAATAAATAAATGTAATCCCAGCAGTGGTGCAGGTGCTTATTTTACAGCCAAGAGGAGGGATTAGTTTCATAGCTGTAAAATCTTCACGTCTTATTGATTGATGGCTCACCACTGCGTACAATAACCCAGGAGAATGAATGGGTGCCGGAGGTTCTTACCACTGGCAGAGAGGAATTGGACACCACCTGCTGTCATTCTTATAGGGACTGAATGAAGAGGAGTGGCAGAGGCTTGATGGTTATCAGGCAAACAGGGGAACATAAAGAGTATACAGAGAAAAAACACGAGTGTACAGCGATCAGGTGTCTGCATCACAGCACATGGGATACTTGTAATGGAGGCATAGGTTTCATTCAGCTGAAACTTTATGACAAAATTTGGAGGTGGGGATGTGTTCATGGATGCATGAGCAGACACAGGGCAAAAGCAGTGCTTTTCCGCTCTCATCTTTGCCAGTGTGATATGATAAAGCAACTGTTTGTTTTAATGTGTCTCTGCTGTTACTCCACATTGGAAGTTGGATGTTCCTTTCTTTTTCTGATTAATGTGAGAATAAGATGTTATTTCCATTTAATGTATACGACTGACTGTATCAGATGTCTACAGCATATCACATTCGCCTGCATTATAATGATGTCTTACAAACTGGCTTTAAGTTGGCACCTGGTTCCTCAGCATCTAATGTCATTACAAGTATTACTAAACAGTAACTGCAATTAAAGAGATTAATGAAAAAAAAACATACATCAGTGTGGTTACAATGACATGAGGGGTTAATGATGAAAGGCCAGATGAAGACTACCTCCTTCTGATAGTGATTTACAACTCTCCTTTCAGTAGTCACTTGGTGCTGCAATGCCCTCCATAACATAAAGCACTACTAATTATCCCACTGGGAGCTGGTGGTCCTTCATCATTACTGCCCTGATCATTAGGACAGTGGATTCTGGTGTAACCCCCATCATGCATGCCATAATAAGTGTGCCACTGGGTAGTTTTATGGCCATATCACTCACAGCCATGACAGTATGCCTGTCACTCAATGTTCTTGCTCAGATCATTACAACAGCAACAGCTTAGGTCAGTGAGTACACTTATGGTCACAGTGATTCACAGCCATGTTGTAAGCTGTCACTTGGTACCTGTATGGTCTCCATAATAGAAAGCTGATAAGTATGTCACTGGGAGCTGGTGAAATTCCCCCCTGCACAGGTCAGTGGGTGCTGGTGTAGTTCCATCACTCACAACCTTCTTCCTCAGGTCAGTATGTCTATTGCTAAGCATATATATCTTGTATATCAAATGTTGACACGGTCCTTATCACTCACAGCCTTGCCTTGTAGGTCATTGGGTGCTGCTGTGATTCAAGTCTTTAGAGCGCCACTGCCTGTGTCAGTATAAATGGTAAGTTTCCATTACTCGCAGTTTGGCTCATTAAGGGTGAAGGTGTGTCTCTGGTCCCATTATTCATAGGCCTGATCATTATTTCAACAGATACTAACAACTGTGTTCCGATGTGACTCTGTGCTTCAGAGAGCCCTGTTCATTTTTCCAGTATATACTGATGTGGAACCTATTACAACCCTGCTTAGTCCTTGTGTTGTCCTGTAACTCACAGCTGTATTCAAAACATCAGGATATAATTACTATGACAACAATCATTCACAACCTATAATGTCAGCGATTAAATGTGAATAATGCAATATGAAATATAAAATTATCATTTTTTTGTTGTAGAACAACCAAAGAAAAAAACTACCTTTAAGGCAGGTTGCAAACATAAAATCGAGATGATACCTAGACTGGATGTGGGTCTATTTCTCAGTAAGTATTGTTTTTTTTCTTACCTGAATTTAAAGAGCAAAAGACGTAAGAATAGATATGGAGGAATACTAAGGAGTAGAGTGAGGCCAAGAAAGAAAACAAAACTATACACTTGGTTCTTTTTGTTGTTTTGACTGGAGGAGAGGGCTGTATATGAGAGAGAGATTGATTACTTTCTTAGAGGTTACCCTGCATTCAACAAACCCACTCAAAATACATTGGACAGTCTCTGGGCATTCACTTCAGTGTGTTTATGTTTATACCAGGAATTTATATTACAAATTCAATAAATACTTTTAAAAGCAGTTCTTTATTTGGTATGCCACTGGTAAGCATTCATTGCATGAAAGAGCAGTAACTAGAGTTTATAGCATTACTGTTTTCTGTTTCATTTTCTAGGTGTTTCATTCTCAATAACTGAAGTTCCAGTATGTAAGTATTTTTATTTTTTGTTTGTTTAAGCCATCTTTGCTAGGTATGTACCATTCTGCAAAATATGGAATCCTTGTTAATAATTGTTTTCTTTGACTTGTTTCAGGTATAAAGGGGACGAACTTCCTAGCTTCTGGTAAGTTTTTCTCCCAAAAATACAAATTGTTTTAAATGAAAGCTTTGCATAAAATGAAGTAGGACTGCTTTCCTTTTCCAGTTCCAGTATCTCTTAATCAAAGTACTATGGTTTTCTTCAACAGTTGTCCGGTCTTCTCTTATTCTGGCTTCTTCCTTTCAACTTCCCAACTCTATTTATATAATCCCTCGGTTGCTCATACCAGCAGCCAATTAGGTTATTTATTTTATTTATTTTTTATTGACATTTGTTAACTGGGAAAGTCCACTGGGTCAGAAATCCATATTCAGTGGAGGCCCGGGGAGAAAAGCTACCATACAAAAAAAAATGTAATCAAAACAAAAAAATTTACAATGATAAGACAGTATACAATACAATTTTCTCATGATTTATAATGCATAAAGCTAAGACAGAATGTAATACAATTTTTGAATGATAGTGATACATATAGTACACATTTAGTACAATGTGGTTGGGTTATTAGTAATACACTTACAGTATAAGAATGACATTCCTTTTATGGAGCGCAATATAATAAATTTGTTCACTGAAAATAGTACAAAGAAAAAAGGAGTTAGCTTGATTAATGATTTTAAAGACAAGACAGTGTTAGACAGTCCAAGTCTAATACAAAGAAGTCAATGAAATTTAGAGGATTTGAAATGAAAGATTCTGCAAATTGAAAGAGTGTGCAGAAAAAAAAGGTATGCAAGGTCTAGGTTTTTATTTACGGAGGTCTATAGTTTTCAGCACAAGGACAAAGTTGACTGTTTAGAAAGTGTTTTTTCAGTGTGAGTTTGAAGGTTTTTGTAGAATCTAGTTGTGTAATAGAGAGAGGTAGAGCATTCCATAATTTTGCTATCGAGTGGGAATACAGGCTTTGTTCAGCCCTTTTATTGGGTTTGGATACACTTAGAAGTTGTTTATTAGTAGACCGGAGATTCCAGGTGGGTATATAGGACTGTAGAATACTGTGAAGCGAAGAGCAATTATCTGGGTTGTAAATTAGTTCATGGGCAAGAGTCAGTTGGGTATATTGTAGGCAGTAGGGGAATTCAAACCATTTGAGTTCCTAAATGGCCTGGCAGTGGTGTGAGCGGTTAGGTAGATCAGAGGCAAATTTTGCTATCTTATAATAGCATAACTGTAGTTTGTTACTTAGAGATGTATGGAGGTAAGTGAAAATGGGGATCCACAGAGTAGAGAAGGAAGTAGGAAGGTATTTGCTAGCTTTATTTTTGTGGGTTTATCCATGAAGATTTTATGTCTGTAGAGTTTGCCTAGTTTAAAATGTATTTTTTATATAGTATTAAGGATGTGTTGCTCAAAGGATAGTTTGTCATATATAGTGATGCCTGATAGTTTTGCTGTCTTCACTACTTGAACTTCGGTTTTATTTCGGGAATAGATTTTAAAATCATGTGGTTGTGGTTTAGATGAGAATAGTAGCAGGTTAGATTTTTGGGATTTAGCAGTAGCTGTGATTTCTTTAGCCAGGTTTTGGTGGTTAAGAAGCCATTTTGTGTTATTTTTAGGAGGTCTGGGAAGTTGCTAGAGGAGGATGTGGTAGTCGAGTCATCAGCATACTGGATAAGTGAACTTTGAAGGGAGGCTTTGTGGAGATTGTTAATGAATATATTAAAAAGCAATGGTCTGAGAATGGACTCCTGGGGACTCCTATTTTATTAACCATGTAGTTGGATTGATAGTTATCCCATCTGACAGATTGTTGCCTGTTGTGCAGATAGTTTGTGAACCAGGGGAGGGTATCTGTGCAGCATCATAAGTTTTCTAGTTGTTGGAGGGGTTTAGTATGTGATACTGTGTTGAAAGCTTTGGATAGAACTAATAAGATTAATGTTGTCAGTAAGCCAGAGTCCACAGCTTTGTTCCTAGTATCACTGAAGGACAGTAAGGCTGTAGTAGTGCTGTGGGCGGGATGAAAACCATGTTGGGTGGGGGCTAGTAGATTATTGTCAGAGAGGTGTTTTAGTACTTGAGTATGTATACACTTTTCTAATATTTTCGATAGTGGTGAGAGAATAGAGATAAGTTGATAGTTGGTTAGATCATTAGATTTTCCACCTTTGTGTATTGGTGTTATGATAGAATCCTTCCAAATTTGAGGGACTGTATTCTGAGATAGATCTGTTAATTAGTATACTAATAGGGTAGGATATTACTTTGGCAACAAGTTTCAGGTATTCTGGGGGGAGGTTGTCAGCTGACGGGGAGCAAGGTCTTAGTTTGTTTAGCAGTTTGAATAGAAGAGAGGTGGGGACTGGTTTTAGAGAGAATGTTGGAATTACAGTGGCATTTTTAGTGGTTTCTTTTTGGAGTGAAGACTGCAAGGTAGGGTTCTTTCGAGCTGGGTTTGAGGTGCTTATTTCATTGAAGGGGGCTTGTTTGTTATTTTATTATTTTTTTAACTTCAGCCTCTTGCATATTTCCTTTAAATGGGTGTGTTATAAACAGTTGTTGAGTTTCTCGTTATGTTTTGCCACATTTGGTGTGGTTTTGGTCAAGTCTGTATTTTAATCTAATCTAGCTTGTTTAGGAGTTGCTGTTAACATTTTGGCAAATATATCTATTTCAAAATTCTGCTCCTTGTTGAGCTGTAGCTATTCTTGCAGATAATAACACTCCAGTGGTGTGCAAATAACTGTGCAACAGAATTGTTATTTTATAATTTTTCAGTCCATTCCATCATAGGTTTATAGGTTCATAGAAGGTTACTAGGCTAACGGCCATAAAGCCCTTACAAGCCTAGCCATATTTATCTGGAGTTGCCCCAATTGTCAGTGGTTAGGTGATTGAAGTTTGCAGAAATAAGGGTCTATGGCAGTTGCTTACTCTGTCCAGGAGGGAAATGGGCACCACCCCAGAAGTGAAGCTGTGGTCACCCATCCATTGATCTAGGTTGCATTTGAAGAGGGTCAGGGAGATGTTCTGTTTCACATGAAACAGCTCCCTAACATCTCCCTCTCTCCTTCCTTCCAATATATATTGTATCTGTAATGCGTTATCATCTTGTTGCATGCTGGATATACAGCAGTGAAAGGTATATGCACGTACTAATTAAGTTATATAATTAAATGATGATACCCTGCATTATTGCTAAAGTTTCTACACATGCACTCAAAGCCTTATTAGGCATCTGAGTGCTAAATTCATTCCCTGATTAGCAAGCATGACAGGAATGACTTCAGTGGTTTTGGAAATAATGAACAGTTTTAATGCAGTCATAGAAACAAACTAAAAAAATGTGTACACATATAAAAAGGGATAAAAACATACACAGTGGTATGAAGAAAAGCAGTTGCTACATCTGTCTTCCAATGTTAGTTGGCCAGAATAATACATTATAGAGTTAATAAACAAGGCACCTTTCCTTCTCACACATCTTGTGTGACAAACAGAGGTATTTTTGATAAAAATTCATCACTTACATTTTGCATGTTTGGGTCAGTAACATACAAAAAAACTAGCCTGCTTCGACCCAAGTACCACCTCATGTTTGGGCATTTTTAAAAGTTTATTTAATTCTTACCATTAGATGCGAGTGCTTGGTTTCAGGAGGACCTGTGAACAATGGCTATTTGGTGACCTGATGCTGAACGAATCTTATATATTTTACAAACAGAATGCACTGTAATGGACTAGAGTCCATGTAACTTTGGAACTGATCTCCCCATTAGCAGACCTTTATCTTAGCCACAGCTCATTTTATGCACAACACTCCATTCTTTATGTGTGTGTACGAGTTCATCAGAATGCCGATAAAACATGTTGACACAGGAATGTGAAGCCCGACACAGTTTTGACAGCTGTTTTGACCCCTTCCCCCAGTATTCTTGCCTGGGTGTGATGGAGGCCTGCATTCTCCCATGTATATCCCCTATATAAAATCAACTCTGAGGCCATACACATTTGAGGAAGGGGAGAAAACAGTTGTCAGAATAGGGTTAGAAATCACAATTTTGTGTTAAAATCAATTTTGAAATTTAAATTCTCCATGCTGCATAGTTTCTTTCCTTCTCATGTTGTTGTGACTTTTGGCTTTTTCCCAGTTAGGGGTCGCCACAGCGGAACTCCGGTCCGCTAATGATTGGCAGTAGATTTTTACATGCCGAGTTGCCAGCCCTGACGCACAACCTTCAATGAAGGTACACCCATTCATGCATGTCTCCACACAGAAGACGCTCTAGCTGAGAATCGAACAGGACAACGTCTTACTGTGAGACGACAACGCTACCGCAGCACCACCACCACAGTTCTTTCCTTCTCATGTAGTTATAGGTAATGCATAAGACTGAGTTTGCAATTCTTTTCATGTTTGTCACAGTACTTCACCCTGAGCGTGACTGAATTCCCCAGTGTTCAGACAGAAAGGCATTCTAAAGCAGGTGGAGTTCATACAATAAATCTTTGTGTGCTTTCAAATGTTTTCATATGCTGTCCACTGCGCTATTTTCTTCCTTTGACATTTTTTAAGTAATGGGAGTAAGTAATATAGAAAAAAGGTCACAAGTCTTTACTTATTTATTGGTTATTTTATATCAAGTGTCTCTTCTTCTCTTCTGTGGTGTTATGTCTAGATCATTCCACAATCTTAAAATTTCTCTGGAATTGGTAATAGTTTCATATTGTATAATAAATCCTAAGAAATTTATTTCAGATAATGCTAACTGATGTATATTTTTTACATTTTGTGTGTGGTGTATGTGTGTGTGTGTGTGTGTGTGTGTGTGTGTGTGTGTGTGTGTGTGTGTGTGTGTGTGTGTGTGTGTGCACGCTCGCGTTTGTGCATGCTTTGTGTGAGTGCGTGTGTGCATGCATGTGCATGCATATGCATGTGTGTGTGCTACTCCATCCTGCAACAGAGTTAAGAGTAAGTTTGTAATATTCTTTGCTTGATCACAGTTCACTGCTCCAACAGTCGCCATTGTGCTAATTCAGTGTTCAGTTCCTGCCTGGGGCACTTTCTGTGTAGAATCTGCACATGCATGTCTGGGTTTTCACCAAGATCTCTTGTCCATGTGTATGTGTGTGCACACCCATGCATGAATGTGCGTGTGTGTTTGTGTGCGTGTGCACATGCATTATGTGAGGGATTAATATCCCATTCAGGGTAGGTTCTCTGCCTTATTCCTTTTGTTTTCCTTGTTTTCTTTTTCACTTTAACATCACTTGGTAGTGGTACAGGAACATAGCAGTTTTGTTGCCTTTACTCCCTAGATGATTTTCAATCTATCTAGTGTGCAGCCACAGTAATGTTACTAAGCTGCTGTTAAATGTTACATGACTGAAGTATATATTTCAGTTTCCTGGAGATGAAGTATAGTTTTCATTTTCCATAAACTGTTAAGTTTTAGTATGTGCCTGTTCAAATTCTAAAAGTACAAAGTGCAGATGTGGGGAATATCTACATACATACACACACACACACACACACACACATATATAATATATATATATATATATATATATATATATATATATATATATATATATATATATATATATATATATATACTAAGTGCAATGGTGCAGTTAGTTTGGTTTGCCCCCCCCCCATCTAAGGTACCGAGAACTCAGTATATATACTCAGCAGGGAGGCAGTGGGGGAAATACCCTCTGCAGAAGTACTTTACTGGTGCACCATCAAGGTTTGAAATTTCCGGTCTCTTTACTTTGCCATTTATGTTATTAATTTTTTTGGGGGGTGGACATTCTGGACCCACATTGTCCACCTTCATTATCTATTTGTTGGCATAATTTAAGAGTGTTTACTGGTATGCTGTTGACTGGGCTATTCAAGGAGTCCCATGCGAGTAAGGTGAATCAGTGCCCTTCTTTGCTTTATTATATCACAGAGCCCTGTCAACACACAGGAGAAAATGTCTGCAACAGTCAGACATGATAAATAAGAAAAGGGCCCTTGTTCCCTCTTTTAACTTTCAGAGTTAAGCTTAATGCACCTGCTCAGTAGATTCATCTGCCATTTTTGTTATTTCTGACCACAGTGTAGCAAATCTTCCCACCTTGAGCCTTGTTGTATATGTTTTTATTCCTCCCACATTTCTTGAATTATGCCACACAGTTGCTAAATCACCTGGAAAAAGGCTGAGCCCAATACACAACTGAGAAATCATTCTTTAATCAGACAAAGCATTACTAGATCATCCAAGTCACAGGGTTCTTAACTAGATGATTTGCAAAACATATTTTTTATTTATTTTATTTATTTTTATTTATTTTATTGCATTTGTTTACCGGGAAAGTCCACTGGGCCTAAAAGAGTCCATTTTCAGTGGAGGTCTGGGAAGAAAAGCTCCAACAAGAATATAGATACAGAAAAAATATAAACATTAATTGGTGCAGAAGTAGAAACAGTGTTACAGGTAATAAATACAGTGACATATACAGGATATATACATAAAAACAGGAATCTAGTTTGTTTGATTACAGTAATATATAAAGAAAATATACATTAAAGTAGAATTCAATTAATTCAATCAGAGAGGTATAAACAGAGATATATTAATCAGTATTATTGTACCAGTATCAACAAGTGAAGATAAAAATAAAAAATAAATATGGAGAAAGTATCATCAATCACTAGTAGCAAAAGACATAGGAGTTTAGTAATCATATAAGGAGAGTAAAGAGGTTAGGTTATAGAGCAGGAACATAGCCAGGAAGAGTTGAGGTGATTTTTTTAGTATTTGTTTGAAGGTGGTGGTGCTGCCTGTGTTTCTTATAGAAGGTGGAAGTGAGTTCCATAGTTTGGCAACATTAAAGGAATAGAGGAGTTGACCGGCAGGTAAGGTGGGCTTATCTACTTTTAGAAGTAAATGATTTTCACATCTTAGATGCCTGCTGGGATGGTATTTGGCAAGTAGAGTTGAGAGAGCAGGACAGTCTGTGGGTCTGTATTTTTATTTTGTACACTGTAGTTAGTTGGGTGAATGAGAGATGGGGGAGTTCCAGCCACCCTAATTGTTTCAGTGACTTACAGTGGTGGGATGAGAATTTGGCCTTGGTGGCAAATTTGGCTATTCTGTTGTAACACATATCAAGTTTGGATTTTGTAGAATTTTGGATATTAGTGAGGAGAGAGACACCATAAAGGAGAGAGGGTAATAAAAAGGTAATTGCAAGGGTTTGTCTAGTAGAGAGGCTAAAAAGGTGTTGGTGCCAGTAGTGCATACCAAGCTTTTGGTGTGTTTTTTATTGTTTATGTGTTGGTCAAAGTTAAGGTTTTCATCTATAATAATGCCTAGTAATTTAGTGTGTGGGACAACTTATATAGTGGTATTGTCTTGGGCTTGTATAGTGAAGAGTTTTCTATGAAATGGAGTGGTTTTCCTAGGGGTAAAAATTACTAGTTTAGTTTTTTTTGGATTTAGGGCAAGATGATTGTTAAGTATCCAAGATTCAGTAGAGGTGAGGGCATTCTGGGTAATTTGCTGGAGTTCAGAGCTGGAATTTGCAGTGCATATTATTGTAGAGTCATCAGCATACTGGATTATTGAGCATTGTGGAAGAGTGGAGTGAAAGTTGTTAATTTTGTGTCTTTTGGCTTTTCCCGATTAGGGGTCGCCACAGCGGAACTCCGGTCCGCTAATGATTGGCAGTTGATTTTTACGTACCGGCTTGCCAGGCCTGACGCACAACCTTCAACGAAGGTACGCCCATTCACGCATATCTCCACGCAGAAGACGCTCTAGCTGAGAATCGAACTGGACAGCGTCTTACTGTGAGGCGACAACGCTACCGCACCACCACCACCGCGGGTACGGAGTGAAAGTTGTTAATAAAGATGCTAAATAAGAGAGAACCAAGTATGGAGCCTTGGGGTACCCCTGTAGAAGTATTAAGGAAGGAAGAGTAAGATTGTTGCCATTTGGTGGATTGCTGCCTGTTGGACAAATAGCTGTTGAACCATTGTAGGGTAGGGGAGAAATGTGGAGGGTGGATAGTTTAGGGAGGAGGATAGTGTGGGAAATGGTATCAAAAGCTTTGGAGAGGTCAAGGAAAAGTGAAGCAATTATTTTACCAGAATCCTGTGCCCAGTTAACTGTATCAACGAAGGATAGGATGGTGGTAGTGGTGCTGTGGCTTGGTCTGAAACCATGCTGAGTGGGTGATAAAATTTGATTTTCAAGCAGGTGATTGAGGAGTTGGGCATGGATGCATTTTGCCAGTATTTTAGAGAGGGGTGAGAGAATTGCTATGGGTCGAAAGTTTGTGGTGTCTCTGTTGGTGCCACCTTTGTGTAAGGGGGAGAATGAATACTTTTTTCCAGATGTCTGGGACAAAGGATTCTTTAATCAATCTGTTAATTAGTATGCTGGTGTGATAAGCTATAGAGTTTGCAGCTAGCTGCAGGAAGTGTGGGGGTAGATTGTCAGGGGCCAGAGTACAGGGTTTTAGCTTAAGTAAAAGTTTTTTATTGTGCTGGTGGGTATGGGGGAGAATTTTAGGTTACAGTTAAGGGTAGACTTGTTTTCTGGGATAATTTGGTCATCAGCTGTCTTGGTGGTGGTGCTGTTAACTGTAGGAAAGGTGGTGGTTAGGTTAGGTATGGTGTCAATGAAGTAGGAATTGAAGAGGGTAGCAAGTTCAATGGGAGTTTTTTGTGGGTCAGGGGATGGGTTGCTTTAAGATCTTGGGTGTAATAGTTGGCTGATGGAGGACCAGAATTTTTGGGGATTATTTTTATGTTGGCTTTGTAGGTGGAAGTAGTGGGCTTTTTTATCAGTGGTTATTAGACGTTTTGCCTGGCTACGGAGTTGCTTGTAATGTAGTAGAGTTGAGGGGTCTTTGTTTTTCTGCCATGATTTCCAGATTTCATCCCTTGTGGACATTACTTCTTTGGTGGATTTTGAGAGCCAGCTTGCATGGTTATGTTTTATTCGTTTTTGGTGGGTGGGTGCTTGCCTATTTAGGATGTCTAGAAATGTTGAGTTAAAGAATTTAACAACCTCATTAAGTGGTAGGGACAGTTTACTTTAGTTAAGGTTTCATTAAATATGGATGATTGGAACTTACTAAAATTTCTGGTTGATTTGTACTGCTGTTGGCCTGGGATTGGAGTAGTTTTGCGTATATATACCAGTCTATATCAAAACTTTGAAGAAGTAAAATGCCGAACGTTAAAACATCGAACCCACAACATCGAATGATGACAATAGCGAAGCTCCAGAACATCAAAATCTTACCTAGGACAAGATTTCAGTGGGCCGTTCCGTTGCTTTGCTATTTCCTCCACTGTGGTGCCAGAATTACAAACCTTCAGGTTAGGGTGCGGGTTAACGTAAGTGGATAGTTAGTAATGTATGTATGGTGTAGTGTAGGGTTGGGTTTTGTTAACTGTATGTGTGTGTATTAATTGCTTTGTTTGTGTATAGTTACGTAGGGTATGTGTGCGATAGTTACTGACCTTAGGGTTAGGGTGCAGGTTAAGGTAAGTGGATAGTTGTGTGGTTTAGGGTGGGGTTGAGTTTTGTTAACTGTATGTGTGTGGTTTATTTATTTTGGTGTGCTTGTGTTGTGTGTATGTTTCTCAGAACAGCAAATTTTTTCCCTGGGAAAAAATTTGCTATTCTGAGCGTTCATTGTTTTCAATATTCAAAATTCCAAGTTTGAACATATGGTGTTCAACATTTTGAAATTTCAGATATATGATATAGACCCAATATATGCTGGGTGGTAGTCACTAATGCTATTAGGTAGTATGCCTGCAGTGATGACATTGAAAGGGTGCGACACTTATATCCAGTCTATTGTGGCGCCCCAATTGTAATTCTTGTGAGGTCTGGTGTGGCCTGTGTGTAGCCAATCAAAATTTACGTCACCTAGAATGATGGTTTCATTATCTATATTTTGGGAAGTCCAGGCAAGTATTTTTTCTAATATTGGTATGTTGTTTCCTGGAGGAATATACAGAACAATTATGCAAATGTTTTTATGGTTGTTAAGTTTTAATATAGAGATTAATAGTTAGACTGGGGAGAAGTTGAGTGTTGGTTTTGAGTAGGGAATTAATGTGTAATTGCTAGGGAAGAGTATTGCTACTCCTCCTCCTCTCTTGTTGGGTCAATCGACTCTCAGGTCATGTAGCTTGGGGGGAGAAATTCAGTGTCTTTTACATATGATTTCAACCAGGTTTCCCTGAAATGTTCTGTGAGCCTATTAATCTGTCCTGGTACCGTGAAGTAAGAAAAGGTTTTATTCCCAGAATCTCATAAAGTCCTTGATTGATATTTTTATCTTTAAGGTTCAATTCCAGTTTTGCTATAAATATGATAAGTAATTTCTATATCACTATATATTTCACAGAATTCAGAAGTCAGATGTTTAGCTGGGAGCATATGCAAGGGAATGCACCTGGAGACCTGCATGCATAATTGCAGATAGTGATAATATAGTTATGCTCTTTTAATATGTGAGGTGAAGGACTAATGGTGTCCATCCCAGTCTGTCCAAAAGGAGCTTTTCCATGAATAAAGAAGATAACTTGTTATGTTATCTTCATGCTCCTCGTGATCTCCTAATAGATGCTCGTTATGCACGCTGTAAACCATTACTTACAGTGTATCTTCTAGGAATGCTGGATGAACTAACTGTATATAACAAGTTACAGACCATAATAGAGTTCTCATGTTTTTGGTGGGCTATTATAAACTATCTAGCAAAAGTAAAATCCTGAACTTGTGCTCTGTAATTCTGTGTAACAACAACTTTTTCATGACCCATTTACTTTCACAATAGTCCCGTATTTCTATTAGGTGAATGAAGTTCTGATAATATGTCCATACAAATTCCTGTTAGTATATCCCTGGAATAAAGGGATTTAGCAGCCCAAGAATTACTGTAGTCCTTAATGCCTCTATTTTATCTAGTCTGACAAATTTATATCAGCTGTAGGACATCGCCATGTGCACACTTTATCATAACAGCACAATTGTTTTGAATAATTTTATGTTGCGTCTTTTGAGAATGAGTACAGTCACCTCTTACTCATCTGTGCTAACCGTAACCCGCCCCTAACCCTATCCCTACACATTATTAACCCCATCGCTACACATTAGGATACTAAAAACCCTTTCACTAACAGTGCCACTAAACAACACATGCAGGCACTACACAAACATACCTGTACCCATGCACATCGAAATGTCTGTCACCTTTTTTAGCCACTACTCTAACCTTAACCCACAAATACTCACACATAGACAGACACTCATCTACAATACCAATAAGTTTGGTTTATCTGAACATTTTGTCATTGCTGTCCACTCCCACTTACCATGTTCACATTTCTCACTGTCAACTGTGACATAACAGAAAGCAGCATTCGATCTTGCAAGTTCCATTTCTTGCACAGGACAAATTCTAACACCATAAACAGCATGTGACAACCTGTGCATTTTAATAAAATGTGTGGTATCCCAAAATGAACAGCATACAAATATTCTTTTTTGGTGTTTTATCTTTTCATTAGCTTGTGCTCATTGTAGACTTTTAACAAGTCCACTCAGAATAATTTCTACAATCTCTCAACATTGTGTTCTTAATTGAAAATCCACGGTAGTCCAAGTTACAGTGAAGGCTGTCTTCCTAAAAAATGCAATGTTTGCATCAACACCAACACCACTTCCAGAAACTCAAAGGGTAATTCCAAAAGTATCACAAAACGTCTTTATTGACAAATAGATTTAGCGCTTTCATCTCCAGGAACTGGAGACCTCATCAGAATCAAATATCACCACACACTGAATGCCTTTTATACATTGTTTTAACCAATGAACAAAACAATAAAATAATTAAGAAATTAAGTAATGAAGTAATAAAATGATTAAACAATATACTGAAATAAAGTGAACTGGCTATCTTTCATGAAATTGAACAGAAATATTCAACTCAACACGTTATTAAAAAACTATGAAACGTTTAAAAATGTGTATCATTTTACATTCACACCCCATGTGAATTTATATGTGCATATATAATGTCCAAAAAAAAAAAATATATATATATATATATATATATATATATAAGTTGTATATGTTATATGCATATATGAATGAATCAATATATAGTCATTTAAAAACTACTTACATATATCAAATATAAATACATGTAAAAACTGCATATCACCAAAAACATTAATCTTTATAAAAATGTATATATGTATATTTATCAATGTAATATATAAATATATAATATGTAAATATATAAATAAATAAATGAATAAATAACTATGAATAGTTGTACAGCTGAACTATTATGCATAAATAATTAATTGAATGTGTAATATATTAATACAAATTTAGTATGTTATTTATATATGTTTTTTAGGGTCATTGGATAATAATTTAAGGGCTGGCACAATGGATATATGGTCATTCAGGCCCTTGCCGCTACAGGCATCTAGTCTGAGCTGCCATATCATCTCCCTGTATGCCAATTTAGTTTCCCAGTCACCCCCTCTATCTAACTGGTCCACCACCTCGACCACCCAAAATTTGAAATTGGCCTCATCACATGTTAAAGAATGTCTATATAAAGCGTTATTTTCGTTCTTACGATTTATATCTCTCATATGCTCATATATCCTTTTTCTCAGATGGCATTCCATTTTGCCAATGTAGAACCCCCAACAAGATTTACAATAAACTAGATAAACCAACCCCTTGGTATAACAACTGCTATATTTCTTAGACTTCAATGTAATATTCAAACTAGGTAATGTTACTGTTTTTTCTCCCGCTATAAATGGACACTGGGGGCATTTACCACATCTAAAAGTACCTATTTTGTTTTGAACTATTTATCCTTGGTTATGGCATTTCTTTTTTTCAAAAATGTTTTTTATATTATAACCTCTCCTATAACTATAAGTCAATTTATTTTGAAAAATCGTAGTTCTCGTAGACACTGTTTTAAACAAATCCCATGTCTCATTAATACATTTATGTAACCACCCGATGTTCTGATGATATGTAAGAATCAGATAGGGTAACACATTCTTATTATTCTGCAATAATTTGTCAGTTCTTTCAATAGTTTTATTATTCATATAATTTAATAGAGGTATATATTTATCACCCCATCCTTTAATTATTGTTTCTTTTATAGGCTGTGTAATTTCCACTGGATAGTCTCTTTGATGAAACATATTTTGTACTTTGTCTATTTCCATAAGAAATTCATCCCTGTCTGAAGTCATACGGGCCACTCTAATCATCTGCCCCTTAATTATATTGTGCTTAAGATAATCTGGATGGTCACTATTAAAATGTAAATATGTATTGGAGAAATGTTCTTTTCTATAAATAATAGATTTGTAGATATTAAACTGGTAGTCCTTTCGTAACACGACATCAAGATAGTTGATTTTATGTGAATCTATATGATAAGTAAAACATAAAAAGTTAGTACTTTGATTGATGAAAGAAATAAATCTATCAATGGCTTCATCAGGACCTTCCCATAAAATAAATATATCGTTGAGAAATCGATAATAACTTTTGATGTAAGTAAAAAATTCGGTATCAAAAACATATTGTCTTTCCCAATGTAACATTACTATATTGACATAAATGGGAGCACATGCTGCCCCCATAGCCACTCCCTCATTTTGGTGATAATAGTCACCTTGGAAAAATATAAAATTGTTTTTGAGTACCAACTCCATACACTCTAAGACTAATTTAAATTCATTAGGTGTCAATAAATTCATTTCTATTAACATATTCTCAAACCAGTCCATTCCAATATTATGTGGTATGACTGAAAATAAATCTTTAACATCAATAGTAATAAATTTCATATCCACACTGTAAGGATCCTTACTAATTTTCTGTAGGAAGTCCCAGGAATCCACCAAAATGTGTGAATAATTCATATAGTAATTCTTGAGTTTAGTGTCTATGTATATAGCCTAGGGCTGGGTTTTTGAACCTTGTGATGAGACAATTGGTCTCATCGGGGGATTTTGAATATTCTTATGGGTCTTTGGTATACCAAAAATGGTGGGGATGACTGGTTTACTAACTTTCAAAAACTTCCATAGCTCAATATCTATGAGCCCTTGAGATAAATTGTCCTCTATAATATAATCTATTTTGTGATATGAAATATTAATTTCGTTTTTAGAAACTGAACTGTGACGCTTATCATTATTTAATATCTCAAACATTCTATTCTCATAGTCCCAACTATCCATAAGGACAACACCGCCACCTTTATCCGGTTTCATAACCCGGATATTTTCACTGAGCTCATATAAAAGTTTCTTCTCTTCATCTGTTAGATTAATAACATTCCTGTTCACGGTCTGTTTAAATTCCCTTCTAATTCTATTGTTAAGTATATTTTTAAAGTTCTGAATATCTTGATGAAGGGGAGGATTGTAAACACTATGTCTACTTAAATTGTTACTCATATGGTGTGACTTGTCCTTACCAAACATCTGCAACAAGTTGAGCTTCCTAGTAAAAAGTCTTATGTCCAACAGGATACTGTCTATACTGGGCTTAGTAACAGGTACAAAGGTGAACCCTTTGGTGAATAACTTGAAATGCACATCATCTATTTTCAAATCTGTGTAATTAAAAATAAAAATCATTATGTACATACATAGATACAGATTTGTATGTAGATATGACATCCCCAAATTCACCTAAACTGAACTGTTCTATCTGTAAGTTGTTCTTCTGTGGGGGTTGTAGTTGTTGACCCCTGTAACTTGAGCATAAGATGGTTGTTGTAAACGATTTCTCAGCCTTTCGGACCTCCTCGGTCCCTCCCCCCCCCCAAAGGGGTCCTCTCATTATTATTAAAACCATCATCACATAAGTCATACTCATGTTCATACAAGTTCTCATCATGTTCTCTGTTAAAATTCCTATTGCTGTTCCTGCGGTTATCCTGAAACTGTGAATCTAAGTCGTAGTTCTGTTTTTCATAACCCCTATAGGTTCTATTAGTAAATTTCTTATCACAACTATATGCCAGACCTAATCTATACTCATTGATGTCCCTATCAAATTTAGATAACTTCCTGTTATAACTACGTGTGATAACATAATCCACATCATGCAAAGATCTAAAATAAATATTTTTATATTCTTGTACAGAAAACAATAAATCATCATTGATTTCTCATTGTGTTCTTAATTCTCCACTCTGCATGATCATTTTTCAGATTTTGATAGGCAGTTATATCCATCTTCATTCATTATTACGTGTAAAAAATGTGTTTCCTTTCAGTATGTAGTTTGTAACCTTTTATCGCAAACAAATGTAACTAATCTTAATGTAACAAGGCTTTTTTTGTTTTATAGGAAAGATCTTGATTGTTTTCAACACTCCTTCAGGTAGGTCATTTCTTAAGAAATCTCTATTTTTCCATACAGTATATTACTAGTATATTATATTGTACTGCTTTCCTTGGTGGTTCCTTAAGAAAGCTACTGAGTATATACCCTACTGCAAACTAGCAAACCCTGCGGTAACTATGGTGTCCTTGTCTTTGTTTTAGAGTGTTCCAAGAAGGTAGATGTCACCAGACTTCAAGGTAAGTATTCTTCTGACCCAAAAAAAATAAATCATTCAAATAAAAAAAAGCAATCGGGGGGGGGGGTTAACAAAAAGTTGGATTCCCCTCATTCATCAATTTAGTACTTATTTATTTTTCGTTTGTTAACCAGGTGAGTGGACTGATCAGATAACTCTCTTTCAACTGTAGTGTAGGCAGTGAGGTACAAATAATTGAGATCACTGAAACCATAAACAAAAATGTATACAAAACAGCTTAAAAATAAGATAAAGCAAACCACAAAGAAGAAACACGTAAGCAGGCTTTCTTTTCACAAATAGTTCTATAGGAAATATTATATCTACAACTCTGAAACAATATACCGCAGTGATTGCTGTACTTTTTATAGCATGTTTAAGTACAGAGATGCTGAGAGAGAACATATGAAGGCAAAAGTACAGTAGAGACTAATAGAAACAGTACAATTTTGAGATACAATGCTAGAGATAAAGGAAAGAAGGTGAACTTGTATGTTATTGTTTATAGGAGTGAAACATAATTACAATTAGGGAAACATTGTATCAGACTACAAGTTTCCATCTCCTTGTTTTATATATGTATTAGCTAAATATCTTAACAGTGAGTGATGCTTCAAGGAAATAATTAATGTTTAGATGGGGAAGTGTGTGAAACATCCACATTGTGGAGATTCAGATGAGGTAGGCATAGCGTGAGTCTCTAAAGACATTTATTGAAGGGAGGCTCTACATACAAGACAGAATACCATTCCATTATGACAGATGTGTGAGGGACTGCTCTGTAGTGGTAAAGGAAAAGGGTGGTCTATGTAGGGTGTTGCTTTCTGGGGGAATTCTAGATGTAGTAAAGATAGGTGCTTATGCCTTTTGCTAGGCAGGTGAGGAGGGCAGAAATGAAGGTGAATTAAAGAGGCTGTTTGTGAATAGAAGAGTAGTATATCATTTAGCTGGGAGAGTACTGAGTGGCTTTAGTAGAATGCTGTAATTGGTACATGAATCTAAAAGACTGATGGAAAAGCATATTTTCTGGTGAGCATTTTGAAGAGTGGTTGTGTTGTGAAAGTTGCAGAGAGGTTTTAGGGGCAGCACATATTCAATAATTGGCACTGATCAGGATTTGACATTGCACTATCTGGACTCTTGGGTAAGTAACACTGACTCATTTTGACCAGGCTTTTGATTACAGCAGTGTTAACATGGTGGAAGATCAATGTGGGGCCAAGGATAGTACTGAAATATTTGTAGGCAGTGAAAATCAGAAAGGGAGTTCCACATAGGTCTATGGGGTTTATCTGAGGTTGTTTTTATGATTTGTTGTGATGTTCCAAATATAGTTTTGGTTTTCAACGTGTTTAAGATGAACTTATTAAAGAAATGCTAAACACAAACTGTCAGTATCGTTTTGCAATGAAAACTGAATTTCAGGATGGCTCTTTCCACCTTTTAGAAGTATCTGTTAGTACTGCAGATGTGAGAGTGGGAGGAGTGTAAGTATCTGATCTGTAGAAATACTTTATAGTCTGACTATGGGGGTAGGTGCTAAACCATTAGGCAGTGGAAAGAGGTCTAAGTGGCATCATTCAGTTAATAAGGTACAGATGCCTGCCATATCAGAGGCCCTCTTTAATTTAGCAAATGCAGCACCTGTAAAATGACCTTTTTCTACATTAGAAAAATATGTTTGGTGATGATACAGGGCTATGTAGGTTGAAAATCATGTAAAGAGTCAGAGAAGGTATCCATCATATCTTGTCCCTCATTTTGGACCCATGTGGTCTTCTTTTCACTCCCCCAACCACTTTGTCATAAATATTTTCTTTGTTGCTTATATATAGTCCCTCCCCATTGATAAAATCAGCAGAATAATTTAAGCAGTCTGTGTGTTAATTATGTTTTAATTCCTTTAATTGTGTTTATTATGCCTTTATGACCATGATTTCAGTTTGTTTTAGCATTTCTTTTCTTTCTAATAATTTTTATTTGCCCTGTAGCTACTGCCTGTTGTTATTGGCCCACTCTGTTTTTTAAACTAAGCCTAACCCCTTTAGAAGTTTCCCCTTGTAGGCTGGCAAACCAAATTAATTTCTTAATTCTTCCCTTTATGGCTCTGTATTCTTTTGTATTCTTTCTGTACATTATAAAAGTTTAAATATGATATAAAAAACTTTGAAACTGAGCTGGTGTTTTGGATTCACACACCTCCTACTCTTGAAGGATCGATTCCTATTTTCCCCAAACTTGCTTGTCTGTAATTTTATATGCGTTCATCATGTGCATTTGCTGGATATATAGAAGTAAAATGAATATGCATGCATTTAATATATACATATATCCTACTAATTTTTATGACCGTTGAAGTTGTTGTACATGGAGCTGGTTTTACCAGGCATTTGACTGCCGCACCTGTTCCTTGTTCACCCACTATGCTGAGCCTTACAATGTGATATGAATTAATTGAATGTTTTAATCTTTTAATGTGATTTATCACATCAAACAGTTAAGATAACTGAGACCTAAATCTTCATATAATAAAATACAAAGATATCAAAGGAAGCCATCAAATCCTGCAACAAAACAGCAATGAATCCATAATACATCCATCAGATTTGCATGCTGTAATAATGAACAACTGCAGGAGCCCATTTTCAGGGGAGGCCCATGGAGGAAAGCTCCAAGTTTTATGATACATCACTTACCAAAATGTATATAAAATTATGTGTCACAAAGCATCTAAGTAAATAAATAAAATATACAAAGTATAAAAGCATTTGTTAGCAAGACATGGTTGTGAGGAGTGACTTCTAAGATGACTGTATATTAACAGTTTAATTCTAGCGCTCCCAGTTTGAAAAGAGAAACTTAGCAGAGAAAGCCAGTGGACCTGGACTTCTGAGTAAATTTCAGTAACTGGCTAGTAAGTGCACTGCCTGAATGACAGGAAAAAAGAAATACAGAGGACTTGAAAGAAAATCAGCTACAAAAAGTGACAAAAAACAGTGACTGGGAAAAGTAATGCAGCTGTTTAACAAAAAGTAGTGCAAGCTCCAGACATGACTTGTAGTAACATTGATGAAAGTGTTAAGTAACTGCACACAGACCTGACTAAAATAAATGAAACACTGATGGAGTATATCAACTCAAACAATAAAAGGCTGGAAAAAATGGAAGAAGCTTTAAACAGATACTCAGATAAAGTGATAAAACTGCAAATGTCAGAGGGCGAAATGAAGAAAAGGCTGGCTAAATATGCACAAGAAGAGATGTTTCAAAAAATAATAGAATTAGAGGACAGAGCACTTAAGGAAAACCTGAGATTTTCTGCTGTACCTGAGAAGCTGGAAGGAACAGACTGTATTAATTTCATGAAAGCACAACTAAGCAACTGGACTGCTATTCCACAACAGAAACTGTTAATTGAAAGGGCACATTGTGTGTATGCTCCAAGCCTGGCTATGAGGAAACAACCTAGATGCAAAGATGCAATCTTACCAGCAGAAGGAGTTGATTCTGACCAAACTGTGACAGAAGGAGAAAGTACTAAAAGTGAGAGACAGCAGAGTGTTTGTGGAGAATGGCAACTCATTGTAGACCAGGCAGAAGAGGAATAAATGTATTCCATTATTCAGGGAATGCAGAGAAGCAGGTGTTGGATTCAAACTAGTGTACCCAGCTATATTTCAAACATTTTTTCCTGGAGGAACAAAACCATTTTTTGATGGAAGTACATGCTAAGAAAGAAATAAAGGTTTGTCTAGTAAATGGTGAACTGTGAAACAGAAGGAGATTCTGCTTCTTGTTCTTCTGGTAATAAAGACCACAGAGAGAGAGAGAGAGAGAGACTGTGCCAGTGAAACCTTCCCCATTGTTTCAATGGAAAATGTTTGAAAGAGAGGAGAAAAGCACAGGAGTTGACTAGAAGAATCAAGAATGCACTGGAAATGAAGCAGAGACAGGGTTTGGGAGATGGAGATGAATAGAAATAGAACAAGAAAATCTGACAATAATGGACTTTCTTTGACTTTGTTAAACTTGTACTGGACTCTAAATCAAATACCCTATTTCATGTCATTATCATTTGGAGAATAAAATCAGTAACTTGGGAATCAACAAATGTGGGATTACAAACATGGGCACCTGCAGGCAAGTACAAGGGGGTGCACTTGTAGCCCCCTGGATTTTGACTTCAGAAAAAAATGTTGTGTCATAATAATGTCACAATAATCAGTACATACTTTAGTACCAAAAAACAGTCAAGCAATACCACTCCCACAATTATGTGAGTTCCGGTTATGTTTAGTAAGGTATTTTAAGTTTGTATATAGCGTTAAATTACAATATTTTTCAACATATATAAATATTTTTTCCCTGTAGTTGCTTTATTCAACTTATTTTATCAGTTTCCAGCTGCAATCCACTGTTTGAAGAATCCACGTACCTTCTTTATTGCAGTTCTTGCCATGTTTATGTTTTGTTCTCGAGATGTGCTACAGGTAAATTTGCAACTTTATAAATTTGCCCATGCATGGTTTTCAACCTTCCCTCTTCAAGACTGGAAGTTGGAACACTCCCTAATATACCTACCAACTGTGCCTGATTTTGACCCAGATTTTAGCTCTGTTAAAACTGGTGATGTTTGGAGAAAAGGTGGTGAATTACACTTGACAAATAATGACAATAATCAGAGTTATAGACTTCATTTACCTCAGAAAAATGTATATTAATTCACATTCTTTTAATCTGCAAGTAGTTTATGATAATAGTACTAATATTTAAAAAGTGTTCCACTCTGCTTATGTTTGGATTTCTCAGTGATTCTTCTGAAATTTGTCCCTGACTCACTTGAGAGTTAAGCTTCCTTAACAACTTCTGTTAGGAAGTTCACAGCATGGTTAATAACCTTATAAATAGTTCATTTGATGATATAATATGGTTTGATATTACTTAAGAATTATTAACATTAAAAGCATTTTCTGTGTGGAACGGGGTGGACTTTTTGAGACTCCGAATGATGAATGTTGTTCATAAAGAGGTGCAGTTGGGGAGAGGGTGTTCTGCAATTGATTGGTGGCTTCTTCACTTGTTGTCTGTTTTATGCTTGCTGGTTCATGTTTACCACACAGAGCATGTGAATGCTAGAATGGATTCTGGCTTTTCCATACCCTAGACTGACTGTATTAAGGGGCATCAAGAAAAATAAATGAATTAAGTAAAAATACTAAGCCAGCTTCACACTTAAAGTCATAGGCCTAAACTTACAACAATATAGTGCATTCAGTTTTTGTTTTTAAAAATTACAGTTACCCAGAAACTTTAAAAAATTTACATGAACAAGTTCAATATTACAGTTCCATTGAGGTCTTATTTCATAACACTATAAATCTACAGCAACACCATCAGTTTCTGTACTACAATGTGGAATACAGCACAAGTTCTTAGTTATACCCTGGAGCTCTGGCCTCTGGGCTTGCACCCACCTGCAAAAACTCCTGCAGGCACCCATGATTACAAAGCAATAATTATATTTGTGAAACAGGGCAGAGCAAGAAAATCTGGAAATATTGGACTTTTTTGCACTTTATTAAACTTGTAGGGGACTCTAAAGCATATGCCCTACTTCATGTCATTAATGTTCAGAAAAATACTCAGGAGTGGAGAAGAGGTGGGAGAAAGTTAACTGTAAGTAAAACAATGTTTTTGTTAATAGTACTATTTAAATGGTGCTTGATTTTCTTTGCATGTTACAAAGTGTTTTCAATTATTTTAGGTGTACTGGGGATACTAATGTAAACTTCTGTCTTTCTCCTTGTTCAGATTTAAAAAATGTAGACGCACTGCAATGTAAAAAATAAGATATGGTTAAAAGAGCATGACAAAAGAAAAATTTGTGTGCTTTTTCCTCATTCTTGCATAGAGGAATGATTAGATTAAGGCCATTAGCTTTATATAGTAACAAGTTTTAAGAGAAACTAACTAAATGAAAAAGAATATTGAATATTGTAAGGCTTTTGTTTTTGAGTAAACAGTTTTGTATCTGTTTCTCATGTCTCTAGCAGACAATCTGATAAAGATACTTGGAGAAAAGGTTTTCTGAAAGCGTTCAAATTTTTTCCCAGCTGAGAGTGCTATAAAGACCAGACAGCACTTAATAGAATCATAGAATCATAGGCTCTACCATGCATCTTAGCACAGATAATCTTTTTTTTAATTTAACTCGAGTCTGTGTGTGTGGCTATGTCTGGAGCAGTTGTTCATATTAGGACAGTAAAATTTCAGTATTAGAAAATGTACATAGTTTTGCATGTTATTATTAAGTTAATAGGTTTTAGCAGGGTTATGTGTGTGTGTGTGTGTGTGTGTGTGTGTGTGTGTGTGTGTGTGTGTGTGTGTGTGTATTTTTTTTAAGGGCTTACAATAAAACAAAATTTCTGCAAGATGTGACATAGGCTCAAATGGAGATGACAAGAAACAATTGTATAAAAGTTTAACCAGCCAAAAAGTGCATGTATGTAACACAAAAGCTGGAACTAGACATTTAACAAAAAACCTGCTATACATAAAAGGTGGGAATAACAATCCCTCAAGAATATGATTTTTTCTATAATGTCTTTAAACATTAATGTTCTCACAGATAAATACAAAAAAGAAAGAGTAATAAACGATATTAAAAATGTAGAGTGCAAATACCTATGCTACACAAGACACACTTGGAAAGAACTGAACATGTGAATTTATTAAAGAAAGGTTTCTGGGATGGTTAGTCAGCGGAATACCTGGGGCAAATGAAGAAAGAATTACTTATATTAATTGCAAGAGGAGCTCCAGTAGTAATAGAAGTGGATAAAAAAGACAATAATGGTAGATTTATAGTACTAAGGGGCTACTAGCAAGGGAGGAGGATTACACTGATATGTATTTATGTTCCACCAAAAACTGCAATAATTGAGCTTAAGGAAATTCTGGGAGAAATAATCAGTTTTCAGCAAAGAATATTACTTATTGGTAGGGACGGGAATTTGATTTGCAACAGTGAAGATCTGTCTGGTGGGGTCCAGAAGGGAAATATGACAAAGGAGGGTAGATTTTTAAAGAAATTTATGGACATATTTGCCATGGAAGATGGGAATTCAGTACTAGGAGTTCAGAGTGAATTTACATATTCTTCCCCAAAATTCAAAACTGGGCTATGCTAAACAGAACTTACATTTCACAGGAACATGTGCATTTAATTGAAGGTCTTGTTATGTACCCAATAACTATTTCAGATCATACACCAATAATAATTAAAATAAGAACACAGGGTAGTGAAATAAAAATGAAACACTGTCACTTCCCACAGAGGAATTTAAGGAATGGATAGTGGAAATTATTCATGAGCTATTAGAGAAGATAGATATTTCTTCTGAAAATATAGCTAGGGAGTGAGATAAAATTAAAGTAGAATTTAAAACAGGGTGGAAATAAAATAACAGGAGGTATGGTTAAGAAGTAACAAGAATTATTTAGAAGGGCTGACAAATGTTAAAGTATTGCAAAATAGGGGGAATTTCACAGAATAAGAAGAGGAACAGCTGCAGAATGCTAAACAGAAAATAGGGGATTACCTAGATAATATACAGGAGTTTAGAAAGACTGCTGTTAAGCAACTGCTTTTTGATAATAACTCTAGAACACAAAAACTTTTAGCACAATGATTTAGGCAACAGAAAGTAGAAAGGGCTGTCACCAAGCTTAGGGAGCCTATAACAAGGAAGGTAACAAGTGATACTGTAGAAGTATTAGCAGTATTTCTGAAATTCTATGAAAGTATGTATAAATCAGAAAATATAGAAATCAAGAAAAGGTACAAATGGAAATGGTTACGGAAGAGTTAAATATGGTAAGGTCAGAGGTAGAGGAAGCTCAATTACTAACAGTTAGGATAGGAGGAGATGAGATAAAAGTGATGATGTATAACCAATCTACAAGAAAGTCCCCAGGAATAGATAGTACTTCCTGTGGAAACTTGGAAGCTAGGAGGGAAAAAACTGATAAAGATCTGATAAAGGTTTTGTTTAACAGAGAAGTAACAACATCCTAGAAGAAAGTGGTAGTAGCTGTAATACCTAAAGAAGGCAAAGATCCATCAGCTCCAGCTTCGTACATGCCCATTTCAATACTAAATCATAACTATAAAGTGTTTATGTCTATAATGGTTAAAATAATCACAAAAGTGATGCCAAAATTCATAGATATGGATGAATGTGTCTTTGTGGAGGGGAAGTAAACATTTGACAACATTAACAGAACAGTGATTATCCAGAGGGAAGAGAATGTAAGAAAATACACTGTTGTTGGTGAGTCTTGATGCAAAGAAAGCATTTGACAGAGTAAGCTGGGAATTTAAGAGCTGAGCAATGGAAGCATTTGCATTGCCTGATAAAATTATCAAGTTGATTAGGAGCGTATATGAGAGATTGGATGTGAAAATTAAAGTGGGTGAGGTCCTCTCTGGTAATCTCTGCTTGAGCAGAAGAACCAGGCAGGGGAGTCATCTCTCCCCTTTGTTAGTTGCACTATATTTAGAACCATTATCTAAGAAAATAAGGGATTCAGAAATTCAAGGATATAATTGGTATGGTAGTCAAGAAAAGCTCCCTCTATTTGCAGATGACATTATTTTATACTTGATAAAACCAGAAAGGGACATTACAGTGCTGTGGAACTTACTGAGACAGTTTCAAACCTTTTCAGGATACAAAATTAATGAAGCTAAAACAAAAGCAATAAAGGTAAATTATGTACCTACATACAAACTGGTTCAACAATATCCATACTTATGGAGACATGATAAAATGAAGTATTTAGTAGTATGGATTAAATTGATACTGGTGTGGCAGCTAAGGATATGTGGGAAGAGGGGTTCCCTACATTAGACCAACAGCATGGAAGATCAACACGCAAAACACCAATGCCAGAAGAACGACGAAGCAAATGACTGACAAGTCGTAATCCCGACAGCAAAAACACCGACAGGGGTAACTTGTGAGGGCGACCCAGTAAGTGTGCGATAGTGAAGGACTTAGGGTTAGGGTGCAGGTAAGGTTAGTGTGTGATAGTTAGGGACCTTATGGTTAGGGAGCGGGTAAGGTAAGTGTGCAATAGTGAGGGACTTAGGGTTAGGATGTGGGTAAGGTGAGTGTGCGATAGTTAGGGACCTTAGGGTTAGGGAGCAGATAAGGTGAGTGTGCGATAGTTACGGACCTTAGGGTTAGGGAGCGGGTAAGGTGAGTGTGCGATATTTATGGACCTTAGGGTTAGGGTTTGGGTTAAGGTTAGTGCATAGATAGTTTTGTGTAAGGTGTAGTGTAGGTTTTTAGGTTGTTGGTGTGCTTGTGTTGTATGTAACAGTGAACTTTTTGTTTTGTTAAGTATCAGGATTGTGGTGTGTCGGGCATGTGAACTTTCGTGTTTTTGAGGTTTCGTTCTTCTGATGTCGGTGTTTTGAGTCTCAATCTTCAGAGCTGTTGGTCTAACATAGGGAACCCGGAAAGAGACAAAACAAAAGATAATACAAAAACTGAGAAAATTGAAGCTCTGTTATATGGATATCGATAGTAAGATACAAGCAGTCAAAATGTTTTTAGTCCCTTTAGTCTTTTATGCAGGTCAGGGATACTTTAATCAACCAGAAGAAAAGTTGTAGATAGCAATTAATAAAGAGCTGCAAAAAAAAAATATAAAAAAAACTAGTGAACACCCAGTATAGAGTTCCAAACAAAACAGTCCAAGAATAAAAAGTGAAAGGAACTCACAAGTGATATAAGAGCAAGTTTAACAGCAAAGCCTTTGAGATAAAACTTCATGGCTTAAAGAGCAACATAGTTAAGGCTCCTATACATAGCACAAGCAGAAAACTATAATTTAATGGAAAGAAATAATGATGAAATGGGTTGGAAGTTCAAGAAACAAGAGAGACTGGTATTTGGAATGCAGACCTTTAAGGAGAACAACAAAAATCATACAGAATATTAAATTCATGAAGTAGCAAAAAGTATTCTAACAACTAAGCACACATGGGAATGGCGAAAGGAGATTCTGCCAATAGGGACGACTGCAATTAGAGATACAGATAGTAGGCAAGAGGGGCTGGAATATATTGGAGAAAACTGACAAAGGAACCCAGGTTTTGGGAGCAGATAACTAGAGAGGGAATGGTAATAGAATGGGAAGATGCCAGGAACTTACTTGGACTGCAGGTTACAGATTACCTTCCCTATCAAGGAATGATATCAGAGTATAGGCAAAGGGAAAGAAATAGGGGGTGTCCTAAATGAAAGACCAGCGCTGGTAGAGTTTTTAGTAGAATCTAGAACAGAAGTTGCCATAAGAAAGGAATAATTACTAGAGCATATAATATTGTATGATAACTATAAGAATTAATCAGAGGAGGCTAGAAAGAATTGGGAAGAGAGACTTGATAAGCAATTCACAAAGAAACAATGGGAAATATATGTATGTATCCCAAATATGCAACAAAATCTAGACAATTTAGGATCTTTACTTGGAAGTGTTTGCATAGATATTTTTATACTCCAAGTAGACTCCAAAGAATTTTTCCTCAGGTAGATAGCAAATGTTGTAGGTGTGATGGGAAAGAAAGAGGTAACTGGGAGCATATTTTCTGGGAGTGTAATGCGCTGGCAGACTTTAAAGATTCCCTGCAGATTGCTCTGTTAGAGATGCTTGATGAGCAAGTTGGAGTAACTAGAGAAATTACTTTTTTGAGCTATGATACAGAATCAGACTTGACTAGACATAATAAGGCCTTGCTGAGTCTAATTATGATGGGTGCCAAAAATCAATTACTAGAAAATGGAAATCAAAGTATAAACCAACTTTACTAGAAGTAGCGAAGAAAGTAACAGAGATAAAACAACTGGAACTGGGATATTTAGAAAAAGGTAGGAGCAAATTACATAGGAAAAAAATGGGAAATGTGGGATCAGTACATGCAGAGGAGGCACAAGGTTTAAAAGAAGGCAGGATTTGAATGAGCTATGTAATGATTGAAAATGACTGGATATATTAAAAGTGGTGTATAATGTTTGCACCTATAGTTGTTTCAGCACAGTTTGTAATGTATAATATTTGCAATTGAGATTGTGTCGCTATGGTCTGTTTTCATTTATATAAATGTAAGATTGTCTATGTCATACGTGGTAATTTAACAAAAGATGTTTCTTGTTTAAAAAGAAAGACATGGTAGTGAGGAACCCTAGAAGGTCATTGTACATATATTAACAGATGAGAGTCGTATAAAATGGGTAGTAAAGATAGAGAAAAGATAGGAGATAAGCAAGTGAGGTGTTAGTGTGAAGGGAGATGGTATAGGTATGGTATGAGGCTGGAAACAGTAGTAGTTAATATAACAGTAATGTTGGAGTTAGGAAGTAAGGAGAGTTATAAAGAGTGTTATGAAGAAAACAGGAAATGGAGGACTACCAAAACTGAAGGTGAAACAACTGTGAAATTATTTGAAATTCTAGAGGAAAAGGATTAGTAGGAGGGAGTCAGGTGCATGAGCAAACCAACTGTATGCCAAATATTTGGTATTTTATGTTCTGAAGAATTCTGCTATAGTTTGGTTTATTTCTCATGTCTGGACATACAGAGTTCCATATCTTAACTACATGTACAGAAAAAAGAAATCACCATAGAGATATTTAGATTTGACTACTTCTACAAGATTTTGTGTTTGTGACCTGAAATTTCTGGTGAGATTGTATTTATTAATAATTGTGGATACTGAATAATATTTATTTGGGTTAAAAATAAATTGTGCATAATTTTTAATGAATTCAGAGTTAATATGTGCCTTAACTCTAACCAGATGATTTTTTGCAGTGCTTTTCAATGGCCAGTTACATTTGAGACATTTAACTATTTTGCTGCATGTTTGTTCAGTGTTGTACGGAGTAACTGAATAACTATACACTGAAATCCATTTTGTCAAAAAAAAAGATAATTAAAAACTACTCTCAGCGATCTTTGAGGCTGCATCTTTCCTTGTTGTTGTGCAACCTTGCAGTTGGCATGTATAAGCAGGGGATTGTGGGGATCTCTCCCATATAGGGGGTTCAATGAGATTTGCAATAAAAACAGTGACTCACTCCCTATTTTATGGTAGTTAAAAACAGTTCATTCAATAAGCATCTATTGCAATCAGGAGGTATAACTAAAGTTTATAACAAACTTATTTCTTTCTTCTTCATTTTGTAGATCAGCTGTATATGGAATTCTACATTCCCCTAGGTAAGTATTTTTAAGAAATCTATAAATGTTACTTTCATATATATCAAAAATTATTGGACTTCATAGCACTTGGAGATTGTTCTAACGGTTAAGGTTTTTGCCTCAGAGTCATAAGGTACAGGGTTTGGTTCTCACCTTTGCAAGGGAAATTGGTTAGGCTTAAACTGCCATTAAGGGTAGTTAGCCTAGTACTTACCTATAAAACTATAAACCATTGATAACCATAATTTTTTCTCTTGTTTTAGGTATAACTCAAACATCAACCTTAATCATAGGTGAGTGCTCCCCAAATATACAAACCATTTGAACCAAGAAAAGTCATCAAAAGTTATTGCAAAAAATAGGGGTAGGGGCTTATTACCTCAGTTCCAACACATCTTAAGTAATCCAATTTAGTCTTCCTCAATAGTCTTCCTATTTTCTGGCTTTAGTTCATCTTTTGACTCCACAAGTAATCTTTCTGTGAATTCTTTCAGTTTTGCTAATATATAACCTCTCAGAAGCTTTTACTGAGAATTGATTAGATTCAAATCTTTCTTTTCTATCTTATTTTATTATTTTTTTTTTTTATTCAGTCTTTGGTATTTTCTTTAAACAGTATTTTCTACCCTTTTTGGATATCATTTAAGTTATCCTTTTATTATATTTCTTTCTAATAATTATTTTTCTCCCCTTTATCATTTGGTATATTCTGGATCCAATGTGTTTCTTAACTCAATCTGGCCTCTTTAGAAGATCCCCAAGTGGGTTGGAAAGTATATTAAATTTTCATAATTCTATCATTTTTGCCTGTAGCTTATTTTTGTATGATATAGAAGATCCAGCAGAATATAAGCAACACTAATCATGAACTAGAGTTTTGAACTCCCTTAACTATTTCTTTTTAAGCACCTCTTCGTAGTCCATGCCTTCCTTGTGTTTGATGTTATGTACGGCAGATTCATTTTGTTGCATGATACGTGGCAGGAAAAGCAAAATGGACTAACGTAATATATATAATAAATTCCTTTAATTTTGCAGTGTTTTCTGGGATTTTTGCACATCACCCAGAGCATTACTAGATATCTGACTGCTATAGTCACCCCCTGATCACCTGGTTTGCTTGACATGAATGACTTCAATATTTTAATATTTTAGTCAAATAATAAACCTGAATTTCATTTTTGATTTTTCTTAATTGTGGTGTTGTCATAAAATACTAACGTGATGATTGTTGTTCTAGTTACTGCAGGTGCAATGATAACCTTCTCTCAGGTTTGCATTCTGCAAATGTAAACTACTAGGGGTCTACTAAATGTACCTATCTGAATACTTCAGCTTCCAGGTAGACCAAAGGGTACTGAATAATTCATCTATGGTTTTTGAATATGAAATGTGGTATCGCAGACAAAACAGGTAAATGGATGGTCTAATAATTTCCTTAGTGGGTCAGTGCAAGCCTGTTCATAACATCATTTCCAAAATCTACAGGATCTTTTTATTTTTCTGCTGGATCATTAGCTACTGATCCTCTAGAGTGCTTACCCAGTACGTGTAGTGAAAACGTAGAGAGACCATTATTATCTGTGTTTGTGGAACAATTGGTTATGTCAGAATATGAGTCAATGCATGAGATATATATGTGATAGAACCTACCCATCTTCCTCATCCTCTAGGATTCTAAGCTTGCAGACTCAAGCAACTTGGCACCAAAACCTTTTCCAGGCCATCTAAATCTTCCCCTTCTCTCAGTTCTGTGCATGAAAGGACCCCTCTCCGGATCCCTTTTGTTGCATCTCCTGGCTGTCCTATGATACTGATTATATAGGTGTTTTTTTTTTTTTTTATTATTGTTAGCTTGCCAGTGTACTGCTAGAATCCTATGCTTTTTCAGCATCCTTAGCCTCCCAGTCTCTTCTGACCTATTAATCCATGATTTTAAGGCTAGTAGTTCTGTGTTTTGTTATTTCACTTTATCCATTTTTGTCCTTTTGGACATGTCTCTATTTTACTGACTGACACATTTTTCTTGGTATGTGTTTATTAACCTTGATCAGATTATTTGGAAGCATTGACATCATAGTTCAGAATTAAACTATAAACTTTTTAAGAGTTTTACCAGATGTGTGCAAAGTGTCTGAACAACTGCTCTGGTCAGAAATTCATTTTCCAGTCGTGAGATTTGGTGTATATGTTCATGTAACTATTAAGTACTTAAATGTGCAAAAGTTCTTCTGACCTCCAACATTAGTCGTAATCTTATTTCAGTCTGATTTGGGCTTTACTGGTGATTTTTCTAGCAGAGTATTTTTTTCATATCTGGTTTTCTTCGGACAAAACCTTCTTTAGCCTTAATGAGTTTCAAATGTTTTGAGTTCATTTGCGTATGACTTGCAACGGTCTCCCCGTATTTTGCACTGAGTGTAAGGAGTTAGTTTTATGGCTGACCCTGCCTACAGCCCAGTTTTGACATCGGTGCCATTTGTGGTTGTATCTCAGTCTGCTTTTTGAACCCTGTGATACCACTTGTATTCCTTTCTTAGTGTAGTTCTTGGACTGTTAGCAATGGTTTAAGAACAAACCAAGGATTTTTTTTGTGACTAGATTTCTTTCTTAAGAAATATTTCCCGAATCTTGTTATATCTACAGAGGTAGATGTTTGTTTGTACTTGACCTCATTCTAAGTTGAATGGATTCCCATCAAGGCAGCCATGAGGGTGATCAAAATAGCATGCCAGTTTTATGAAATGCAGCTGAGAGTTCCAGAAGGACCAGCACCAAATAGTACCACTGTGTCTACCCATTAGGGGACTCAGATCACTATCACATAGGAACAGCCTCTGTAAGGCAGGACTCAGCTGGCAGATAAATGACTTTCTGAATAAATGGAAGGTTAGACAAAGGCAGTAGCTTTCAAAAGTACTAGGATTCAAGTATGTTCTTTGGATTATAGGGGTGTCAAAAGCCCAATCTGAGGCTGGAAAAAAGTTCTATACAAAAAAAAACAAAATGTGCAATATCACTGGCCAAAGGATATCAAGACTTTTCATAGGCGTGAATATTTATTACCTGAAATCATAAACATGTTATCATTTTATAATTATAATATCATTTTATAACACAAGAACTAAAACCACTGTTTTCCCCTGAAAATTAATTTTTTTCCAGGATTTGAAATGTCAATACATAAAAAAGATAAAGGGAAAGCAATACTGGGAATTGTGGCCTGACACTTACATATTCACTTTACAGCTGTTCTGTTAAATTTGCACCCAAAATCACAACCTAACTACAGTCTGTAAGTGAATATTCAGATTTGTTATCCAAAAAACAAAAAAAATCATAGATGATGTCAAAGCATTTGAGAGACAGCTGTTTGTACTTGTTATTCACTTTCACTGACCAAAGCCTGTAACATCTGGCAGTTAAGGCTTTGAGTTATTAGCAAGCTGCTTCCTGTAGTCCAGTAATTGACTCCCTCAGCCTTCATTTGCCTGTTGTGTTACCCTGAGTAGCTTAATCAAACAGTGCTCCAAGACTGACTCTAAATAAGGTCCATGTGGATAAGGGCTTAACATGTCTAACAAATATGCTAATGCCCTTTGTAGTGGTATCTATATGTTACTTTCATTAATTTTATTCCTACAGATCACAAGTAATTAAAAGAAAAAACAAGAACAATAATGTCCATTGATGATACCTTACTGGTAGATGAAGTTTCAGAACTTGAATGTCAGGTGTCCCGGGTTCAGTTGCCCGAAGATTCAATTGGCTCCATAGAAAAACATTGTCGGCAACATGTGCCAGTAGTGAAGCCGTTTTTGGGGGTAAATTCCCCCCTTGTTTGAATTGGTGCAATTGTGAAATTGGTGTATATAAGTCTGGGGTATTGGAGGACATGCCCCTCCTCATTAGGGGTTATGGGGTGCCTTACCCTCACTGCAAAAAACACAAAGTTTGGCTTTCCAGTACATATTTGTAGGGGATTCTCATCATTGTGTTTAATTTTCAAAAGTGCCATTTGTAACTGTCAGTTACCTTCACCGACCAAAAACAGTAATCAGTTACTTTCACTGACTTTTACTCCGAGGCTGCAAACACTTATAAGAAACAAAAAAAATGATAATGTCTTTTGTAACTGACAGTTATCAATACACAGTACACATACACAGTCCAAAACCTCACAAGCTGTGAGTGACTTCAATAGCTATGAAGTCAGAAGAAATAAACAAAAAATGTCTAAAGGGTTCAAAATATGGCAATAAATTCATTAAAATCAGAAGACAGGAACAGAATATGCATAAACCCAAAGAGCCAGGGTGTTGACATGATAGTAGTATTCATGTTGAACAACAAAAAGTGGAGCAGAATTAAAAACAAGTGAACTTTGAGCAATCCTACAGAGGCAAGAATGGAAGGAATCCCAAACATAAGTCTTAACTACTAAACACTTTTGCTCCTTTTATTTTCAATAGAACTTCATCAGAGTTAAAACCAAGTACACAATCCAAGTTTAAAAGAAGTATCAAATAAATCACATGATCATCCTTAACCAATAAAATAATTGTCTCTGTTCCCTCTTTTCTTTTTAAAGTTACAGTGTATTTTAAAACATGTTCAAGAAATATAACCAAAAACTAACCAATCAGAAATGTTACTCTCTGTCTGAAATGGTATAGTGTTGCTGCCAGAACTTCTAATATAATTTTTCTAAAATGAAAACATATTTCTGTAAATAAGAAAATGATGGCTACTAGGAACAACAGTATTTAACATTTAAAGTCTTTGTGCCATCAGAAAACATTTAATGTTTACTGTTTCATTAAGACCAGGAAACTTATCTGCCTGCAGTCTTATTTGCCACCAGGATTTACAACATTCAAGTAGGACACTGTAACTACTTGCAAATTCTTCCATACTGACAGCATCTACTATGAAAACCTGGATTTTTTTTAATTAGTGAGCATTAGTGAGTGTTTGGCTAAAGAATTACTAGTGTCTTTTTTCTTTTTAGCCAAATTGTGTTTACAAATCCTTCTCAACAGCTTTCTCACAGTGTGTAATTCAAAGTGGAAAGGAATGATGATGAAACAGGGGGGAAGCTCAAGAAATAAGGAGAGACTGGAATTTTGGATGCAGACTCTTAAGGAGAGCAACAAAAATCATATAGAGTATTATATTCATAAAATAGCAGGGAGTATTCTAAGCTTTTAAGTATATATCTTTGCACTTACTCTGTTATAAGTGATAGTCAACAAAACTGTGCCGCATTTATTGATTTGCTTGAGATTGCTTTTCACAGTATTTGCATTTTGTTTTAGCTAACAAAACTGTGCTGCATTTATTGATTTGTGTGTGATTGCTTTTCTCGGCATCTGCATTTTGTTTTAGTTAACAAAACTGTGCTGCATTTATTGATTTGCTTGAGATTGCTTTTTTTGTTGTCTGCATTTTGCTTTTCCCACCCTGCCACCCTAGTGTTGGTATATTCTTAAATTTGGTAGCTTTGGAATTGCCCGCCCCTACTGTAAATTTGATTTTGGACACTCCTCACAGTCCACCTCATTTGCTTACCGTACTGAATACAGGTGATCATGTGGGTAGGACTAGCCTCTTTGATTCTGAACTCTCCTCCCGGTCCCATCTCATCACCTCATTCTACTGTGTACAGAGAGAGTATTTGGGAAGGCCAACCCCCTTAGTTTCTTAATCTTGAATTATTTTCTGTTCCTTCCCTCACCATAAAAGAAAACAAAAACATTTTTTACACTTTATTCAGCTGCTTTTCCTGTAATTGTGTTCTTCCTGCTTGCTCTTAAGTGTTGAAGTGGTTTTATTCTGCTGTATTTATTACTGCTTGTTAGTGGCCTGATTAAATATGTCTGTTATTCTAACCCTCTTAGTTTTGGTTTTAGCACTTGGCCTTCAGGCCAGTTGTTTTACATTTCAGAAGGCTTTTGTGGTCTACACTCTTGTGGACAAACCCTTATCAAAACTCTCTCTTCCCAAGTCCATCCAAGTTTCAGAGCACTATGGTTGGACACTTCCCATCAGTTTCTCCTGCCAGCCTGGTCGACATGGGCATCCTAAGACAGTGTAGCAACTGCCTCGTGTTCACTGACAACCCTCTTCTCCTAGCACATAATTCTTCTACTTGTGAGAAATGCATCTGTATCAGTAACCTAGAATCCATGCTCTCTTGTGCCTCAGTCAGTACTTGACAAAGAGGAAATTGCCAGCACAAGCACCACACCACCCACATCACATAGCCAAGCACAGTACATACTCACCTATACAGAGGTCTTCAATAAAAACTTACCTAAACAGCAGAGACCTCCAAAATACACTCACAAATATTCCACGCACAACACCAAACCCATCACAGACAGCAGATAACACACCAGTGTTTCACAAACACAGCGTATAAGACATAACAATAAACTCCTACAGCCCATAAACATTAAACCAAATATACTAGTCATTGTCAACTCAGTTGTGAGACACACTGATGCCCCACCTCACCAGGCTCCACAAGAAGAAGATCACAATCAGTTTCTGTCAGATGCCAGAATCCGCCACATCATGTGCACACTTAAGTCTCTCCACAAGATAGGTTCATAGGTGTGTACTAGGCTAAAGGCCCTGGAGCCTTTACAAGCCTAGCCCAAAAAATGTCCCTGCCACCCAATGTTAGTTCACAGTGCCTCTATCCAGTAGGACAACTGGAATGATCCCTGGGGTGATCTTTCTGTTACCCATCCACTCGTTGAGATTTCTCTTGAAGAGGGCCAGCGAGGTACTCTGTTTGACATGAATGGGAAGCTTATTCCAGAGTATGGGCAGTCTCTGGGAGATGAACCTGTCTCTCCAGCATGTTCTGTTAATTGTGGTAATGAGGTTGTGATCTCTGGAGTGTGTGGCGCGGGGGATTGGGATTTCTTTAAGTGTAGCATTTCAGGTAGGGCTGGGTGGGACATGGCTTTGTAAGTCAAGCAGAGATCACCTTTAAGTAGACGATAAGGAACTGAGAACAGCTGAAGTTTCTTGAGTCTGTCCATGTAGGACATGTGTTTAAGGCCTAGGATCCTTTTTTTTTAGATACTTTTGTGGCCTCTCCAGCTGTTGTAGGTGTCTGGTCAGGTACATGCCAGATGGGGCATTATATTTGATGACTGGTCTAATGAGGGATGAGTAGAGAGGGATGATGACCTCTTTCTTCCTGGATGTAAAACCTTTGGTTATAAGATGTGCCACGTAGAAGGACATTCTGACCATAGTGGCAATGTGGTAGTCAAAGGTGAGGTAGCTGTCGACCTGGGTGCCCAGATCTCTTATGGCCCCTTCAGTGTTCAGTGGGCTCCCATCAATGTGATAATTCATGGAAACTAAGTTTTTTACAAAGGGGATGATAACGCATTTTTTTGGCATTAAGCTTCAGGTCATGGTTCTGAAACCAGTCATTGGTCTCAGAGAGGCCCTTTTGTAGGATGTCTGCATCACTTGGGGAGTTGATAATGACTCCTAGTTTGTAGTCATCAGTGAACCTGGTCAGCCAGAGTCCTTCTGTGTTGACCTGGACTTCTGAGAAGTAGATGCCAAGCAAGAGAGGCCCCAGGACCAAGCCTTGTGGAACTCCACTCATCACTGGTCGACAGTCTGACTTGGAATCCACAACTTTCACTCTGTGGGTCATGTCTGTGAGCCAATTTGCAACCCACCTAGTGATGTAAGAATTGATGCCTAGTTTGGCGAGTTTATCAGTGATACCTGAGTAGGTAATGGTATCAAAGGCCTTGGCCAGGTCGAGGTAGGCTATATGCACTGCCTTACCCTCATCCACAGCCTTGTTGACTGCCTCAAAGAAGTCATCCAGGTTCAGCAGGCAGGATCTCCTCTTGACAAAGCCAAATTGTGTAGGGTCAAGAGTTTGAAGATTGCCTATATCTTTGTTAAGCAGGTCCATGATGATGCACTCCAGAAATTTGCATACCAGACTAGTCAGGCTAATGTGGCAATAGTTCCCAAGGTCTGTAGTTGCTCCTCCTTTATGGAGCAGAATAACTGTAACAATGCGCCATTCATTAGGGACATAGCATGAGGTAAAGTTGTGACTGAACAGGGCACAGGAAGTCAGGGATATTATCAGGTCCCATGGATGCTGTATTCTTGGCTTTGGACAATGAAGCTTTTACCTGTGCTGCAGAAATGATGGGTACCAGGCTTTCTTCTGGTATTGTGATAGGGCCTTTGGGGGCGAGGAGAGGGGTAAAGTTGGCACTGAATCTGTCGGCAAGTCTTCGGCTGTATCTGTTGGCTCAGTATAGGAGGTACCATTGTGCAGTAACTCGGAGCAAATCTGGGTATTGCCTTGGAGGTTCTTGATATACCTATAGAAGGCTTTGTGGTTGTTTTTGTTGTCAGTTGCAATTCTGCCTTCATAGCTGGCTTTAGAGGATTTGATAAGGGATCTCAAATTTTTGTTGAGTCTGGCAAGGGAGTTTTTCCAGTCTTGTGACTTCATTTTTTTTGCAATAGTTTCTTCCTTCTGTTGTAGAGTTTATTGATGACTGGGGACCACCAGATTGGCTTCCTTTTTTTGGAGGCTAACGTCTTGGTTCTATTTGGTATGGCAAGATCCATGCATCTGTGTACGTGCTCGTACAGTGCATTGGTGTATGATTCGGCAGTCATACAGCTATTTTCCATTGGCATGGGTGCTGAGAAGTTAGCCACCTCTGTTTTTAGGAGCCCAAAGTCTGCTTTGGAGAAGTTTTTCAGAGTGGTCACCTTAGCAGGGGGTGTAGGTGAGATGGAGATTTCCATGGTGATCAGTTTGTGGTCGGATTTAACCAGGGACGAGTTGACTATAGGTGTGGAGCAATGGTCTCCCCTGTTGGTGATACCTAGGTTGAGGATTTTGCTTCCTCTAGTGGGGGTCAGAATGAGCTGGTCCAGGGTGTTGGAATTAATAAAATTCCAGGAAGCGTTGGGCCTGTACATTGGTACTAGAATAGTTTTCCAAGGTGATGGAAGGGTAGTTGAAGTCGCCCAGTATGAGAGTATTGGTCTGGACCTTGATAGATTCCAGGGTGCTTAGGAAGTTAAAGTGAGAGTCAAGGGACATGGCTGGGGTTCTGTAGCAGGCTATAACTTGTATCACCATCTTACCCAGTGTTAATTGTACCTGAAGTATCTCGGATGCATTATGCTAGGCTACCAGTCTAGATGTGTGTGTGTATCCTTTATGACTATAGAGACACTACCACCTTTGGAGCTTCCAGCCATATTCTGGGGTCAGAAGGCATGGAATGAGTTGTAGCCTGGGAGTGCAGGGGTGCTTTCTGCCTCTTTAAACCAGGTCTCTGTTACAGCACAGATGTCAGTATTCTCCATTTTGAAGAGAGCTTCAAACAAATGCATCTTGAGATTTAGACTTCTAGCATTGAGCAGCATGACCCCCAGATTACATTTGTTTGTAGCTGTTATGGTAGAATTTTGGTCTTTAGAACACTGCCTAAAAAAGGCACTATAGGGGTGAAAATAGCCTTAGCCAGTAGTCAGAATCCCAGGGGTGACAGATGCAGGCCATCTCTGGCAAAGCATCGAGGTCTGTCAATCATGTTGTCCCTGGCAAACAGATACTGAATCCCCTCAGACTGACACCAGAAACTCAGCCAACTGTTGAAGTCAATCATTTTATGCTCATACTGTGGCATCACTCTGGGTGATGGTAGAATACTGCTCAGGGCTAGAGTCATACCTGCCTGTGCCACATAATCCATGAGTTCCATCACATCTCTTTTCATGTAGTCCAGGGAGGTACATCTCAGGTCATTCACACCAACATGGACAATGACTGAGTCATATCTGTACTTGTTGAGTGATCTGAGTGCATGTATTATGTGGAGGATCCTTACACCTGATAGACAACTAACCATCACCTTCTCCTTGCTCAAGTGAGTGGAACATCAGTGTACCTCACTATTGAGTCTCCTATGATTAGTACATTGGGTGAAATGTTCTGCCTTAAGGGCTTAGGTTGAGGGGCACACTATGGTGATGAGCTATGTGTTTGGAGGTTGGTGTTGTGTTGTGGTGGTCAAGTGCATTTCTGTCTCGGGGGTCTCTGTTGTTTGAGTAGATTTTTATTGAGTGCCTCTGCAAAGGTGGGTGTACGGTTTGTGTTTCTATGTGTGAGTTGTGATGGCTGGTGTTTTGGAGGGCTGTGTGTTCCATGTAGTCAGTTGCAAGTGTTGACCTTCTCCTCTTGACCAGCTAGTTCGGTCTTGGCTGGAGAGTGCACTGCTTCCAATTAAGTGATATAAGTGCATCTCTCACATGTATGAGTGTTGGGAGGTAAGAGGAGAGGGTTGTCTGTATACATGAGACAGTTGCTACACTGACTCAGAATGCCCAAGTGCACCAGGCTAGCAGGAGAAAGCACAGGAAATTGTCCTACAGTTACACCCAGAGGGGTGGTCATAACTAATAAGTAATGGTGCTGTCACTGCATAGGAACAGCTAATACTGATATCACCTAAGTGTGTTACAATAAATGCTACTAAAGCCTGTTAAAGTGCTCGTCGATTAAACTAATTGAAGTGCAAGAAGTAAAGAACAAGCACGTTCTAAGGGAAAAATTGAACAGCAGACTTTCTGGCACCGGTAATAATTTACCTCAGCTGAGCGCTGCTGCACGGTGCACGAACCTGCACAAACCCATGCAAACACAAACTTTTAAACCAGAAAGTTGAAAGGGATGGAAAAACTGTCCAAACTGCCAATAAACTACAATTTCTGGGCCAGAAACCACTCCTCTTGTGATAGATAGGCTACCTAGTGCTTACCACTCCCACTGATAAGCTAGAAGACTTCCCTCCAACACAGAAAGGTCTGGGGGACTCAGAAGCTTACAAAACAGTCCAGGATACAGCAAATCTGTATCTGGACCTGACTAGTTACAGGAAAGGCAGGAAACAAGCTTTGAACTTTTTTTTGTTTATTTTTTTGCAAAACAAAAAAAGCTAAAACAGTAATAAAAACACTTTAAATGCAGTGCAAACTACCACACTTGAGTGTGTAGCAGTATTAAAGCAAATGCAGTTTAAATAAATGCAGTTAAATTAAAAAATGACTTAAAGCAAGTGCAGAAAGCAGTAAATTCTGAAAAAATCAAAATGGAGGCACAAAGTTTTTCTTTCTCCTTCCAGTTGTACATGTAGTCTACAGGATGCCAAAACAGGATCCGTGGAGCTTAAACAAGTGCAAACCCATGCAAACATGGGCTTTTAAACCAGAAAGTTGAAAGGGATGGAAAAACTGCCCAAACGGCCAATAAACTACAATGTCTGGACCAGACACCACTCTTCTTGTGGTAGATAGGCTACCTAGTGCTTACCATTCCCACTGACAAGCTATAAGGTTTCCCTCCAACACAGAAAGGTGTGGGGGACTCAGAAACTTAAAAAACAGTCCTGGATACAGCAAAGAGGTACAAGTATGACTGTCATTGTTCGTGTTGGTGTGAATGACTTGAGATGTACTTCCCTGGACTATATGAAGAGAGACATGATTGAGCTGTCAGAGTATGTGTCCCAGGCTGGTAGCCCTAAGCAGCAGCCTACCTTCACCACAATACCAACAAAAAATAATTGACTTCAACAATTGGCTTAGTTTCTGGTGTCATTCCAAGGGGATCCAGTATCTTTTTGCCTGAGATGACATGGTTGACAGGCCTCGATGCTTTACCAGAGATGGCCTTGACTTGTCACCCCTGGAATTCAGGACTCTGGCCAAGGCTCTTGCCTCCCCCATTGTGCCTTTTTAGGCAGTGTTCCAGAAACAAATTTTTCAAGTCTGTCAAAAAGCAAATTGAAGGTCATGCTGCTTAACGCTAGGAGCTTTAACCTGAAAATGAACTCACTGGGGGCTCTCCTAGCACTGGAAGATGCTGACATCTGTGCAGTCATGGAAACTTGGTTCAAGGCTGCAGAGAGCACCCCTGCCTTACCAGGCTATACCTCATTCCACACATTCTGACTCCAAAATGAGGTCAGGAAGACTAAAGGTGGTGGAGTTTCAGTTTTCATTAAAGACAAGCACACCTCCAGACTGGTTTGCCAGCATGATGCATTAAAACATCTCCAGGTGCAATTTACAATTGGCAAGACACCCATCCAAGTTATAGCCAGCTATAGACTCCCTTCCATGACTCAGGACACCCACGCCTCCTACCTAGACCTATTTGAGTCCATCAAGGTACCCCCTAACACTCTGATCCTCAGTGACTTCAATTACCCCACCATAAACTGGGTAAACTATTCCGGCTCTAATGCACTCACCCAATGATTCCTTGACTTCATCAGTTCTAACACACTAGGCCAACTTGTCTCATCCCCCACAAGGGCAGATAGCATTCTAGACTTGGTTCTCACCAACATGGGTGACCGCTGCACCACCCCCATAGTAAGTTCTTCCCTGGTGAGATCAGACCATCAGTCTATCTCATTTGAAGTGTCTATCCCATCCAACCCCCCCCCCCCCTCAGCTGTAACCAGGCTAAAAAACTTCACAGAAACTGACTACAACCTTCTAAGGGAGGGTATCAGTAGCTTCACACCACTGCCCTGCTCAGAGGATACACACAGATATCCTGAACAGTATGCTAGTTCCACATACAAGCACCTGTACAACTGCATGGACTCAGCCATACCCAACAGAACTAAAACCTGCTGCTCAAGGAAACACAAACCTATGCGGTGGACATTTTCTATCAACAGGCTTTACAACAAAAGGAAGAAACTGTTGTCCAAGGGTAAAAAGGCACAAATTCCCAATTGGGAAAAACTCCCTCCTTAACCTCAACAAGCAAATTAGATCACTAGTGAAAACCTCCAAAGCCAAGTATAAATCAAAACTAGCCTCTGAAACAAAGGCTAAACACAAAGCCTTTTTCAGTTATGTCAGAAACCTCCATGGCAAAACCCAGGTTTGTTCCAAATTAGTTCTTAATGGTACCATTTACACTGATCCCCTTGACTTAGCCAACCTGCTAGCAGATAGGTGCAGTACAAACTTCACCCCCTGTCCCCCCAAAGGCCCATTTAACATCCCCAATACTTGCCCCGCACCTCACATCTCTGTACATCAAGTGTTAAAGACCCTATCCAAGGCAAAGAACACACCTTTCATGGGATCTGATAGGATCCCAGGTTGTATTCTGCAACATCTCCAGCAAGAACTAGTCTCACCATTGAGCACCCTATTCAAACAGCCTAAGTACAGGCTTCATTCCAGCAGAGTGGAGAACTGCCATTGTCATCCCTTTGCACAAAGGTGGTGCCACTACTGACCCTGGAATCTATCGCCCCATTAGCTTGACAAGTCTGATCTGTAAGGCCATGGAGCGTATCTGTAAGATCATGGAGTGTATTATTATGGACCTCATAAAGAAGGACATAGGCAATCTCCAAGCACTTAACCCCACCCAGTTCGGATTCGTCAAGGGCAGATCTTGCCTGTTGAACCTGGTTGCCTTTTTTGAGACTGTCACCAAGGCACTGGATGAGGGAAAATCAGTACATACAGCTTACCTTGACTTGGCCAAAGCCTTTGACACAATCCCCCACTCAGCCATCATCGAAAAGCTAATACAACTTGGTGTAAATCCCTATCTCATCAGGTGGGTGGCCACCTTGCTCATTGATAGGACCCACAAGGTCAAAATAGGTGCCACCACCTCCAACAGCAGACCTGTCACTAGTGGTGTCCCCCAGGGATCTGTCCTGGGACTCCTATTGTTTGACATCTACTTCTCAGAGTTCCAGGCAAAGACAAAAGGCCTGTGGCTGACCAAGTTTGTGGACAACTGTAAGTTGGGTGCTGTCATTGACTCCCCAAATTATGTTAACATACTGTAGTTCAAGAGGGTCTCACAGCAACAAATGACTGGTGCCAAAGTCATGGCCTTAAGTCAAATGCAAAAAAATGTATTATCATGCCATTCAGCAAAAATACAGCCCCCTATTGATTACCACATTAACAGCAACCCCTCTAAGCACACAACCTCTGGTGAGAGACCTGGGTACACAAGTTGACAACAATCTCACATTTGACCATCATGTAATAGCAGTGGTCAGAAAAGCCTTTTACTTGGTTCATCTCATAACTAAAGGGATTGCATCCAGAAAAAAGGAGGTTATTACCTCTCTGTACTCGTTTCTCATTAGGCCAGTAATAGAGTACAATACCCCATTTGATATATAGCACTCCAAACACCTGCACCAACTGGAAAGGCCACAGAAATACCTCACAAAGACAATCCATGGCCTCCAACATCTGTCCTATGTGGACAGGGTCAAATCACTATCACTCTACTCTGTATCATACAGATTGCTCAGAGGTGATCTGTGTCTCGCCTACAAAGCAATCTCAGACCCTGCTCTACTAGAGATGCTCCATATCTGTAAGTCTAACTCCTTGCGTAGTACCCAATTGAAAGGCTTAAATCTAATATGTGACATTAACAAAACCTGCTGGAGAGACAGATGGCTGCCCGGTCTCTGGAACAGACTCCACATACACATCAAACAAAGTACATCTGACCCTCTTCAAGAGCAACCTTGATGATTGGATGGGTAACCACAAATTTGTCCCAGGGGATCCACCTGTGTCCCTCATTGATAGGGACGACAGGTGCTGATTGGAGTTTCCTTTTTGGGGATAAACTCTTGGCTAGGCTTGTAAGGGCCCCAGAGCCATTAGTTTAGTAATCTCCTATGATCCTATGATCCTAAGAACTAAACCAGCACAAGAATGGAGAAAAGAGATTCTGCCAATAGGGATGACTGTGGTTAGGGATACAGATAATAGGCAAGAGGGGGCTGGAATTTATTGGAGAAAACTGGCAGAGGAAACAAGGTATTGGGAGCAAGTAACTAGAAAGGGAAAAGTAATAGAATGGAAAGAGGCCAAGAATTTATTTGGACTGCAGGTTAGAGATTTCCTTCCCTATCAAGGATTGATATCAGAGTATAGGCAAAGAGAAAGAAATAGGGGCATCTTAAATGAAAGACCAGCACTGGTAGAGTTTTTATCAGAATCTAGAACATAAGCTGCTGTTAAAAAGGATTAATTAGTAGAGCATATAAAATATTGCATGATAATTATAAGAATCAATCAGAGGAGCTTAGAAAGGATTGGGAAGAGAGACTGGATAAGCAATTCACAAAGAGACAATGGGGGATATATGTACATCTCCCAAATATGCAACAAGGTCTAGAAGATTTAGGATCTTTGCCTGGAAGTGTTTACATGGGTATTTTTATACCCTAAGTAGACTCCAAAGATTTTTTCCTCAGGTAGCACCAAATGTTGCAGGTGTGACGGGCAAGAAATAGGTGTCTGCGAGCATATTTTTTGGGAATGTAATGAGATGGCAGACTTTCTGCAGTCTACTCTGTTGGAGATGCTGGGTAAGCAGATTGGATTGACTGGGGAGATTATTTTTTTGAGCTATGATTACAGAATCAGAATTCCTAGACAGAGTAAAGCCCCGCTGAGTCTAATTATTGTGGCTGCCAAGAAAGCAATTACTAGAAAATGGAATCAAAGTCTAGACCAACTTTACTAGAAGTAGTGAATATAGTAACAGATGAAACAACTGGAATTGGGATCTTTAGAAAAGGGAAGGCACAAACTACATAGGAAAAAATGGGAATTATGGGAACAGTATATGCAGAGAAGGGACAAGGCTTAAGAGGCAGGATTTGAATGAGCCATATAATGCTTAGCAGACAATGACTGGATAGATTATAAGTGATGTATAATGTTTGCAACTACAGTTGTTTCAGTGGTGTCTGTGATGTATAATGTTTGCGACTTAAGTGGTGTCAATGTTGTTTGTTTTCATTTATATAAATGCAAGATTGCCTATGTCATACGTGATAATTTAATAAAGATGTTTATTAAAAAAAACAGCTTTATCACGGATTTTCTGACATAGAATCCCGGGCAGGAATCACAAAATGCCAAGTAAACAACTCCTTGTGACTCACAATTATATCTGCTTCTCGCCCAAAGGTTTAAATTCACTGCCTTGATGTGAACATTAGAAGTGTTGCTAATAAATTGGCACTGCTTACACCTGTCACATTTGAAAGTATCACATGTACTTGTTTCTGATGGTGTACTTTGATGGTGTTCTAACATGGATCTCAGGTTATAAATTCTTTTGTAGGAATATGAAGGACTGTCACCAGTAATGTTGGCTAATTCACCATTTCCTAAAACAATCTTCCAGTTGTCTCTGAGTATGTCTCTGATAAAATGCATGTCACTGGAAACAGGAAGTGGAAAAGCCATGGCGTATTTAACCAATAAAGTATTTGTGGAAGTCAACTCATCTTCCCTGTTTCCCATATTCTCGGGCTGATTTTTCATGAAAATATGTTTGGCTGTGTTTGATCTTTGCATAAATATTTCCTTGATGATATTTGTAAGCCAGTCAATGTTGTAGCCTTTTTGGAAGAAAAGTGATTTTAAATATTCTGCTTCTTCCTCAAAAATAATTTGTTTACTGGTGACCCTACTAAGTCTGATGAACTGTCTTTGTATCACCCCTTTCTTCATATGAAAGGAGTGTTGACTTTTCCTGTGTAGGTATTGATTAACAGAGGTCTTTTTTTCTAAAAAATGTGCTTACAAATTGAAAAGCTCCTTCTTTTTTTAATTTCTCCAAATATTTTGGGTTTCTAATACTGTGACAGGAATGGACCCAATTCCTAAGTCAAAGTACGATTAAAATTGATGAAATTGGTATTGTTTCACTCTTTCATGTTAGCCAGTAGTGCTCTTTGCTGCATCCACAATGTGCCCAGTAATGACTCCTTCTGCAATTCGTATGGAGCTACATGTATTTTTTATAAGACCCATTGCTCCTACTACTACTGGAACTATCTGGGTATCTTTCTTCCACATTGCTCTTGTTTCTGCCTGCAAATCCTGATATTTTATGACTTTGTGTCTCTCTGTACACAGGACACTGTAGTCTGTGGATGTGGCAATTTCAATGATCAATGCTACTTTTGTCTTCTTTTCCTTGACCACTCTATCTGGTTTTCTAGCATCTATGTTTTGAACTGTTGGTAATGGATGATCCCATGTAATGTAGAGTTCACCATTTTCTATGATGCTTTGTGGCTCATATTTCCAGTGTTTTTCAACCACTTCAATACCATAATGTTTGCATAATCCCCAGTGCAACAATCTCATCACATTATTATGCCTTTCAGTATACAGCCCTACTGCCATTAGTAAGTCACAGCCAACAACGAGGTGTGCAACTGTTTCCAATTCTGTTTTACAAAACCTACATTTGTCTGTTTCTCCCACGTGTTCAATGGATTTTGTAAACCAATGTATACGTAGCCCATTATCTTCTGATGCTAATATTAACCTTTCATCTCCTGGTTTGAATTCTCCTCTCCTTAACCATTCCTGCGTTCGTTCCTGATCAACATGAGGTTCTTCCAGAAGTTTTCTATACTTGCAACTATATTTATGCATTTTCCACATTTCTTGCCTTCTCGTCTGATCTTTCACCTTATATTCTTTCTTTTGTATTCAGTTGCTGCCTGATTTTTGTCTACTTGTGGTTTGATTTTCATTCCTGCTTGACGCCAATGTGCTTTTGCTAGTTTAAGTAGGGAAGTCACCTTAGATTAGTCTCCTCATGTTTCAAAACTTTCACTACATTTGTGTCTTGTGAGATCAGCATATATGTGTAGAGCCCCACCATTGCAGATCTATACATATAATCAATTTCAAGGAGGCCCATCCCTCCTTCGGAACGGAGAATATATAATCTTGGTATGCACTGATTTTTATAAATCATTTGGTGAGCATGAAGCATCCTTCTTGTTTTCCTATCAAATCTATTCAACACATTTTTGGGGCCAGTCAGTCACTCCAAAACTGTAAGTTAGCAGAGGAAGAGCAAACTGGTTTATAGCTTGGATTTTGTACCTAGATGTCATCGCTGTTTTCAGGATTAATTTAAATCTTCTAAAGTATTCCTTACTAAGTTTTATTCACATTTGTTCAGTTTTTATAGCTGATCCTTAATCAATTCCCAAATATTTATACACTCCCTCTTGCTCAAGTTCTTTTATATCACATTCTTGTCCCAAACTGATGTTTTCTTGGTGCTGCAGTTTTACTACTTTAAAGGTTACTTTTGCACATTTATCAAGACCAAATGACATTCTAATATCATCTGAAAAAGTTTTGACAACTTGCATTTGTGCTTTCAGTTCTTCATCTGATGAGCTATACAGTTTTAAATCGTCAACAAAGAGTAGATGAGAAGTCTTTACACTTTGTTGTTTTCTAGGAGCCAAATTATAGCCATAGCCTAAGCTGTTAAGTAGACAGCTTAATGGGTTAAGGACAAGGCAGAATAGCAGTGGTGACAAAGTCACCCTGGAATATCCCCCTTTGAATTTTTATCCCTGAAATAAAATTTGTCCTTTATCATGGCTTAATTGTAACGTGATCTGACACTGTCTCATGGTTACTGTAATGTAGTCGATCAGTGTAGGGTGTATCTTATACATTTTTAAGCACTCTTTTATCCATGAATGTGGGATACTATCAAATGCTTTTTTGTAGTCAATCCAGGCCATGCTTAAATTCTTCCCCTTTTTACAATTTTCCACCATGACTTTATTTAACTGCAAATAATCCTTTGTTCCATATGACTTTCTTTTATTGACCTTTTGTTCTATTGCCATAATTGAGTTTTCTTCTAATGCCTATAAACTCTGTCTTCATCAATTCCAGTGTATAGTTTATACGTCGTCAGAAGGCAAGTTATTGGTCTATAATTTTTAGGGTTGCTTGCAAGTTAACTCTTAAGTAGGTGCATTTTTTTCTTGTTGTTAGCCAGGTTGGTGTCTCTTCAAGGTGCACATATAAATAATTCTTACTCATGGCTAAATCTTCATGCAAAGAGGTTAATACTTTTAATGAGAAGTTAGGTACTGCATCTGGGCCTGGGTTTTCCAATTAGAGACTTTTCTTAACTTTATTTAAATCTCTCCTTCTTTTTTAATTTCTCCAAATCTTTTGGGCTTCTAATAGCATGATGGGAATGAACCCCATTCCTAAGTCAAACTACTATTAAAGTTCATGAAATTTGTATTGTTTCACTCTTTGATGTCAGCCAAAAATGCTCTTCACAGCACCCGTAGTGTGTCCAGTAATGACTCCTTCTGTAATTCATATGGAGTTACATGTATTAGTAGCATATCTAAATATGATTGTAGACTCTTTTTTTATAAGACCCATTGCTCCTACTACTATTGGAACTATCTGGGTATCTTTCTTCCACATTGCTCTCATTTCTGCTTGCAAATCCCAATATTTTATGACCTTCTGTCTCTCTGTGCGCAGGACACTGTAGTCACTGGGTATGGCAATTTCAATGATCAATGTTACTTTTGTCTTCTTTTCTTGGACGACTACATCTGGTTTTCTAGCATCTATATTTTGAACTGTTGGTAATAGATGATCCCATGTGATGTAAACTTCATCATTTTCTATGATGCTTTGTGGCTAATGTTTCCAGTGTTTTTCCGCCACTTCAGTACCATAATGTTTGCACAATCCCCAATGCAGCAGTCTCAAATCATTATTATACCTTTTAGTATACAGTCCTTCTGCCATTAGAATGTTGCAACCAGCAATGAGGTGTGAGGTGTGCAACTGTTTCCAATTCGGTTTTGCAAATCCTACATATATATTTGTTTCTCCCACATGTTCAATGGACTTTGTAAACCAACATGTACATAGCCCCCTATCTTGGGCTGCTAATATTAACCTTTCATCTCTTGGTTTAAATTCACCTCTCTTAAACTATTCCTGCATTCTTTCCTAATAAACATGAGGTCCTTCCAGAAGTTTTCTATACTTGCAACTATATTTGTGCTTTTTCCACATTTCTTGCCTTTTCATCTGGTCCTTCGCCTTATATTCTTTCTTTTGTATTTTGGCACATTCAGTAGCTGCCTGATTTCTATCTACTTCTGGTTTGATTTCCATTCCTGCTTGATGCCAATATGCTTCTGCTAAATTAAGCAGAGAAGTCATCTTAGATTTATTCTCCTCATGTTTCAAAACTTTCACTACATTTGGGTCTTGTGAGGTCAGCAGATATGTGTGAAGTCCCATGATTGCAGATCTATACATGTAATCAATTTCAAGAAGGCCCATCCTTCCTTTAGAATGGGGAATGTATAATCTTGGTATGCATTGATTTTTATAAATCATTTGGTGAGCATGAAGCATCATTCTTGTTTTCCTATCTAATCTATTCAACACTTTTTGGGGCCAAAACTGCAGGTTAGGACAGGAAGAACAAATTGATTTATAGCTTATATTTTGTTCCTAGATGTCAATGCTGTTTTCAGCATTACTTTAAGTCTTCTGAAGTACTCCTTACTAGGTTTTATTCACATTTGTTCATGTTTTATTGTTGATCCTTCATCAATTACCAAATATTTACACACTCCCTCTTACTCAAGTTCTTTTATATCACATTATTGTCCCCAACTGATGTTTTCCTGATGCCGCAGTTTTCCTGCTTTAAAGGTTGCTTTTACACGTTTATCAAGACCAAAGGACATTCTTATATCATCTGAAAAAGTTTTGACAGCTTGAAGCTGTGCTTTCAGTTCCTCATCTGATGAACTATACAGTTTCAAATTTTCAACAAAGAGTAGATGAGAAGTCTTTACACTTTGTTGGTTTCTAGGAGCCAAATTATAGCAATGACCTAAGCTGTTAAGTAGACAGCTCAATGCATTAATGGCAAGGCAGAATAGCAGCAGTGACAGTCACCCTGGAATATCCCCCTTTGAATTTTTATCCCTGAAATAATAATTTGTCCTTTATCATGGCTTAATTGTAAAGTGATCTGCCACTGCTTCATGGTCACTGTAATGTAGTCAATCAGTGTAGGGTGTATCTTATACATTTTTAAGCACTCTTTTATCCATGTATGTGGGATACTATCAAATGTTTTTTTTTTATAGTTAATCCATGCCATACTTAGAATCTTCCCCTTTTTACAGTTCTCTACTATGACTATTTAACAGCAAATGATCCTTTATTCCATATGGTTTTCTTTTATTGCCCTTTTGTTCTACTGCCATAATTGAGTTTTCTTATAAATGACTATAAAGTCTGTCAGCATCAATTCCAGTGTATAGCTTATATGTCGTAGGAAGGCAAGGTATTGGTCTATAATTCTTAGGATAGCTTGCAGGTTCACTCTTAAGTAGAAGCATTGTTTTTTCTGTTGTTAGCCAGGTTGCTGTCTGTTTGTGGTACACATATAAATAATTCTTACTCATGGCTAAATCTTTGTGCAAAGATGTTAATACTTTTAACCAGAAGTTAGGTACTGTATCTGGGCCTGGGTTTTCCAATTAGAAGCTTTTCTTAACTTTGTTTCAATCTCTGGCTGTTACTTCATCCCATTTCATATCCTGTACCTTTAAACTTCTTATGCTTTCTTTTACTTTTTCTATCCAGTTAGCATCTTTGTTATGTTCCACAGGATCTTCGTAGATACTTCTCCAAAATGTATCTATTTCTTCTTTTTTGGTGGTCTTTCAATTCCTTTTACCTTCTTTCCCCATTCTCTATAAAACTTTTTAGGTCATCAATAAATTGCTTATTTTGTACTTTTCCTTTATATTTGTCTATGTATCTTCTAAGTTTTTCCGTCTGTGCTGAGATTTTTAGTTTATTATTTGCGATAGTACATGATAGATCCTGATCTGTTCTAATACTGTGCATTGCTTTGATCACATCTATCTTTCTGAGTATTTTTGTTGATCTGTTCCCTCTTCTATACTCTTCTAACAGTGACACTTTTTGTCTTAGTTGCTTTATCTTTTCTCTGTTCGATGCTTCCATGATGGTTTTCGATTTCTCCCCTTTGTCTCCTTCACTACCCTGTTTTCGTGTGGTAGAACTTTATCAGTTCTTAATTTAGTTGCACAGTAATATATCCTGTTTACTTCTATTATATCGCATGAATCTGTTTACCATCATTTGTGCGAACGACATTCTGTCTGCAGGTATGCTGCCGAAAATCAGAATGTCGTTCGCAAAATGACAAGTGTCATTGAGCTCTTATAGCAATGTATATCCGGACCTATTAGCTAAATGGCAGGAGATTAATATGAATGCCAGTCTTAGTTATATTAGGTTGCTCTTGGAATATTTTACACCAATGGAAAAGGGAGTAGAAAGTTTCTTGGAACAGAAACAAATAGAGTTGGAGAAAGCTGAACTTCCGGAATCTGTTCTTAACAAATTCACTAACTTGCAATTAACTCTAATTAACTATGATGAGAAATTGAAAAAATTAAAAATAAAGAAATTGAAATGTGACTTTGATGACTTCCAACAATGAAATATTTTTGTGTGGCCCAAGAAAATAGGAATGAGCAAGCCACAGAATGGAATACTGGCAGTGAAGCTCCGATAAAACAGATAACAGAGAGATGGGAACCAAACAATTTTAAAGGAGCAGATTTTAAAGGAGCAGGCGAAGGTAGTTCTAGTAGTAACTATGTAAACATTGAAAGAGAGAACAATAATAACTTTGATGTAAACACTAGACAAAGAACTAACTTGGATATTAATACGAATATACCACTGACAAATATGAAAGAAATGGATAGAAACAAAAATGCTATCATCGGAGTGACAACAAGTGATGTTGTAGCCGAACCATCTGTAGGCAAAGATAATAATATATGGCCAGAAGGAGCATATCCAAAGACATATGCAGCATAGTTTTTTTCAGAAATTCCGGATTCTCTTGAAGCAGAGAGACATACAGCAAATGAACCAATCTCTGAGCTGAGATCGGAAGAAACGGACAATGTCAACATGATATCAGAGGGGGCAGACCTGATTATAAATTTATCCAGCTATGTGGTAACAGAAATGCAGGGTAAAGTATTAAATAAAGGTTTAACATTTATTCCAGCAATGCCTTCACGTTTCAATGAGTTTGTATTTGAGCATCTATATTACATGAACGAGCGATCAAAATGTCGAGTACAGCATGCTCGACATACTTTGATCGCTCGATCATGTCATCGAAACCCAAAATCACTGAAGAAAACAAAATCGAAAAATTTTGTTTGTCCCACTCCAAACATACAACACACACACATACAAACAATTCATACAAACCCCTACACACTCACATCACTCAAACACTCAAACACATAAACAAACACACATACTCTTAAAACAAATTGGGGGGCGTCACCCCCACACCGTCCTAACTATATATACCAACTCTGAGATTGCTGTACATTGGGGAAAAGGGCAATTTCCCGGTAATCGTGCAAGCGATTACCGGGAAATTGCCTTTTCCCCAATGTACAGCGATCTCGGAGTTGGTATATTAAATAAAGCAGCCTCTTACGAAGCCATTCCTGACAGTGTAGCATATTTACATCACAAGCTACACTCACCAGGAAGGCCGACCAAAACATTTCGGAACTCCAAAATTCAACATTTAGAGGTTCCGATTACATGAATGGTCGATCAAAGTATGCCGAGTATCTTGTACTCGACATTTTGATCGCTCGTTCATGTAATATAGACCTGTATTTGACATTAAATACTTCGCTAAGAATGTAGCGTTGAAATAAATATTCAATTATAGTCAAGACAGCAATGTCAACAGTGAGACTCAAGACAATAAATTTTAAAAAATGAGTCTAATGGTACCATTACATCCAATATTGGAACCATTTGTTAAGACATGTGAAGAAGATGTTTACAAATTAAGAAAGAAGAATAACCATAGCAGTTTTTTTAATCTAACCAAAGGAGAAAGAGAAGCTTTGCATGGACTAATGAATAATACAGATATTATAATAAGACCGGCAGATAAAGGTGATGTGATCATCGTTATGGATAGAGATTTGTATGAATCCAAGATGTTAGGGCTACTTGGTGATTACACAACCTATAGGTCCATATGAAATTATGAATTGAATAAGATTTTGTTAAATATTGAAAATGCCATGTATGATCTGATGATCACGCATATTATTACTCAAGAGTTATATGAGTATTTTCAAGTGAAGGACTCTGTCATACCTGTAATAAAAGGACTACCTAAAATCCATAAGGCACAGACAGACCCCCCCCCCCCAATGCAACTGATAGTATCGAGCTGGATGGGCTCCTGAGCCCTTATCTATTTATACTGAACAAAAATTAAAAAGAGCATTGGAAAAAGTGGAGACTGTATTGCGAGATACAGAAGACTTCTTATCTGGTTTATCAACTTATTGTGGAATGAATCCAATACATTCAGATGTGTCAATAGTAACTATGGATGTAAGGAGTCTCTTTACGGTTATACCAAATGGCTATGGAATACAGTCAATTAGGAAGTTTCTTAACATGACCAGTAAATATACTACTGTGGAAATTATGAAAGTATGTTCCCTGCTGGAAATTATATTAGAAACTAATGTCCTCATATAGAATGACCTATACTTTATACAAAAATGGGGAGTGGCCATGCTCAAACATAGTTATGGCTCAATGGGAGCTAGAATTTTTGTTTACAGACAGCAATGAATGGAAGAATAAACTTATGTACTACAAGAGATTTGTGGGTGACATCTTCCTATTAGGGAATGGTGGAGAAGATGAACTATCCAGCTTCATTGACTACCTGAGGAGGACCACAGACTTTTTGGATTTTGAAGTTAACAGGTCCAAAAGTGAGATTAATTTTCTTGGATGTAAGCATTCTAAGAAAAGCAGATGGATGCTTTGAAACAAGGACATTTAGGAAAGAATGCTGGAAAAATCACATTTTACATCAGTCGAGTATGCATCCAAGACATGTATTCCCAAAGCTAGTCAAAAGTAAATTCCTGAGAGAGTCTAGAATTAACACTGAAGACAACATTTATCAAAAGGAGATTTTGGAAATAAAATATGAACTGAGTAGTAGAGGATACAATAAAAAGGAATTGGATGATATGACTACAGAGGTACAACAGCAGAGAAGTAGAAAAGGGAAGCCATATTACTCTGCAAATCCACAAAAAGCCAACAACCATAAGAGGAGAAGTGAAACATGGAATATGAGATGTACAATAACATATAGTCAAGATGTCAAACAAATTTGTAATATAATGAGGAAGAGCTGGAAGATATTAACAGCAGATGAGTCTATAAAAAGATTAGTGGGAGAAAGATCTACTTTCTGCTATAAAAATAAGATGGATTTAAAACAACTTTTATGTAAAGATGTAAACAGAAAACAGAAAAAGACTTTGATACATAGACAAGGCACCTATAAATGTGGCCACTGTAAAGCATGCACATATATAATGCAGAATCAATATTGTCAGCATCCTGTTACACAAATGTCATATTACTTGAGGACATATGCTGACTGTGGGACTCAAAACTTGGTTTATGTAGTACTATGCACACAATGTACCTGCTTCTATGTTGGAAAGATGAACTGCCATTTTAGAACTAGAATTTGTTCGCACTTTAGAGACATTAGGAATAGAACATCTACAAATGCACTGAGTAAGCATATAATGGCAAATAATAATCTTCCGTTCCTGTTTATGGCCCTCCAAGTAGTGCAGTATGGTGCAAGAAAAGGAAATCTAAACAAAGTCACTGAACTTGAAGAGACCAAATGGATAGCAGATCTGAGAGCTAATAAAAACCCAGGCTTAAATGAGCTTGTTCCTTTAAAGCTGATACCGAGAAGGCGTCGCCTAACAAGATGAATTTGATTGGGCACTCTCACTATAAATGGAGTTAATGAATGAATGCTTACAGATCTGATGAAGGCCTAAGGCTGAAAGTGCTCATCTTACTATTTTATTTGCATTTGAACTTGTTTTATTTTGTTTAATAAAATATTCCGCTGTGGAATCACTTTCTTGTTTTATTGTTGAAAATGACAAGTGTATTGTAGTCAAACACACTTATGTGAATGCAGTAGTGCATTTGCATAATTGTCTTATCCCAGAGTTGGAATATATTAGTAGCAGGGGGTGTAGGGGGGGTGCAAGCCCCCCAGGGGGTGCAGGGGGGCTTGCTCCCAGCAAAAACGTGATGTGTCATATAGGAGTTTGATTTACATCAGCTCCTATACAGGTATCACGTCACATTTTCGGCGACAGTGTCAACTCAAATGTGTCGATCATTTGGGGCGACATTGTGTACGCTTGAAATGTTTGGTTTTGGTTTAAATTGTCATTATTTCGAACGGCAAAACATTTGGCATTTGAAATAATGGCAATTTAAACCAAAACCAAACATTTCGATAGTAAATTGTATGAATCTCTATGGACAATCCTAATTACTGTGTTCATTTGTTTTATCAAACTTCTAACTTTTTGGGTTTTATTAACATTCTGCAGTCTATTTCTTTCATTGATCTTAATATATCTATCTCTATTAAGTCAAGTAACTCTTCTCTTAGCTCGGTTTCTTCTAGACTGAGGGCACATTTGTTTTTGTTTTCCATTCCCTGTGAGCATTCTATAGAAATTTCTTCTGCATCTTCCTGTGGCACATTATCTTCAATTTCATCCTGTGCCATCCTTTGCTCTGTCATATGAGAGCTCACTGACCTATCACTGCTCAACAGTAACTGCGTCAGTTTTCACAGTTTCCTGTGCCTTCCCTTGTTGTCCAGCTTCAAGTGGATGTTTATACTGGTTTTCTGTGGAAGGCTCCAAAATATCTTCATATGGCACCTGACTAATTGCTTCCCATTCCACTGGTTTCCCCTTAATTTGGAGTTCCATTGCTCTGTCCTGTTGTGGTGCTTTCTGAATTAGATTTTCTACACTGAGTCTTTCATTTTCGAGGTACTTCATGACCTCACTTTCTATTTCTTTAACTTCTCCATTACCAATCTTCTTTTCTACTTTTCCTCTGTCCCCTTATTTTCTGTATTGTAAAGTTTTCCATGAATGGATTCATTTGCCTGTATTTCTCTTCAAATATCTTTGGTGCTGCTCTTTTTGTATTGATTAGTTTTGCTTAGATATTATACCATATTAAATCTCTTTTTCTTTCCCATAGCCATATTTCTTCTTCAGATGTCTCCTGATCTTCCTGTTTCTCCTTACGTTGGGGAATCATTCCATCATGTTGTGATGTAACCTGTGTTAGACGTTCTACCCCAAATCCATCACTTTGCAGGCACTCAATAACTTCACTACATTCCCTCTTTGTGATATTATTTTATTTATTGTGAAATTTTCCATATCTGGATGCCTTTCCCTGTATTTCTCTTCGAATATCTTTCAGGCTGCCTTCTTTATTTTGATTAATTTGGCTTTCACCTTTACATAAATATTGCACCATATCAAATCTATCTTTCCCATGTCCATATTTCTTTTTTATACTTTTCAGAAATATCTTGGTTTTAATGTTTACATTTTCGTACCACTTCAGATGCTTCTTTTCCCAAACAGATCAAAGTTTCTTGATCTATATACTGTTTTTCAATAATCTGTTGTATTAATGACCCAAATTTTTATTTGAAGCTTTTGACAGTTTTTCTTGTGGAAGTATTTTTCTTTCCTCTAACTTATCTCTTAATCTTTTTGAATATCTTGTGTCTGGAAATTCTGAGCCTTTTGCATAATAGTGACAATACATAATTTATTTCATATCCTCAATAGTCCACTTTATCATCATTATAGCTCTTCTTTGGCCTATCAAGTTTTGTGATTTCTGTGGAGTGCTACTTCCTTCTACAACAGGGGGGCCATCCTCCCCCTGGGCCTGGCCTGGCTCCATTGTAGGAATGTTTCCGTATTTTGAGGATTCTACACTGTCATGTTTTCCAGTCCTGACACTAGTGCGCCTACCAGGATTGGGCACTTTTTATCCTGGGTCTCGTGCACCCAGCTATCTTTTTAGCTTTTGGCCTACTTCTGTCCATAATATATGCTATACAAATACAGTCTATATATCAGTGTTGCCTTGGTGAGATTTTTGTGAAAAACAGGGTCCACCCCGTGAAGGTACTCACCAAGACTTGAGCATGAATTCAATTTCAGCAGTACTACTCTCCTTGGCTTGCCGACTTTTCATCTCTCCATTTGGACCCCTCCTTCCTCTAGGGAAACTGTGATGTCTAAATAATTGATGGCCTTTCCTACACCACTCAGACTGAACTGTAGAAATGGAATTAATAAAGTCAAACAATTGATGTAGTTCTACTTTGATTCCCTTCCATAGAAAATGAAGTCATCTGTAAATCCTGTAAAATACTACATTTTCAAAGAAGGAGAAATGTTTGAGGTAAGCCTGCTCCCACCAAGCCATTACCAGGTTAACAAAGGGGCTACTCTTGCCCCCATAACAACTCCCATTTTTTGTTTATAGTATTTCCCCTGAAACTTGAAAAAGTTGTTTTCTAAAACCACTTCCAACAAGATATAAATAGTGTTTACCATGTTGCTGTCAAATTCAGAAAACTTTGTAAGATAACTTCTAACAAAGTCAATGCCTGTGTCCAGTGAATGCAAGTGTATGAAGAGACTACAGCAAATGATACAAAGACACAATCATCACGGATGTTCCCAGTGTCACTAAGTTTTTCCAACAAGTGCTGTGAGTCTTTCAGGTAGAATTCAGACTTTTAGACAACCGGACTTAGATGATAGTCAAGAAAGACTGATATTGACTCTGTCTTGTAGTGATCAGCCACAACTGCTAGTCTAATATGGAGGATTGAACCTGTGTTTGTGTATTTTAGGTATACCCATGAGTCTAGCCATTTTGGGCTGATCATTTCTCAGAAATGTGCATACCTCATTGTCAAAGTTCCTTGGCACAATAGGTCAAAAACTTTGCGTCAATGTTTGAAAAACTCCTGTTTATTTTTTCAACTGTGATTTTCTCATAACAATCTAAATCTGCTAGGAGGTTTCTAATGGCCATGTTGTAGTCAACATTGTTTATAAATATTGTCATACCCCCTTTGTCAGCTCTCATGACCAATACTTCTTTGTTGGTTGAAAGTCTTTTAAGGCAAGTTTTTCTTTTAATGATAAATTGTATGTTTTTGGTCCGTTATCTAATTTCATTCTTAAGTCTTCTTTGCATATATCATGGAAGACTTGAATAGTATTATGAAGTGTAGGATTGTATGTACTTCTGTGGCTAAATTTGTCTTGTTTTTAGCTGAACTGGGGGATGTTATGTAATGCAAACTGTAGATTCAACTTCCAAACATATAGTTTTAAGTCAATTAAAACCTTAGTGATGTTCGCTGGTTGAGTAGGAACAAATGAAAAACCTTTTCTAAGCACTGATAAATGATCGTTGCCAGGACCATGTTACTGAGATTAAGGACCTTTGTATTTTCATTCATTTTTTTTCAGTTTGTCCCCTTCCCTTGTTTGATAGTATTCATGTTGGACAGATGGGAAGAGCCACTCAAGTTTAAAAAATGACAGCCATAGCCCATCAAATGAAAAAAAAAAAAGCCAGACATTGCATTTGACTGCACTGGAGTGGGACAGCAACTGAAGAGTGGAAGATGCTCCTGCATTCCATCATGGCAACCAATCTTCCTTCTCAAATTTCAGCCATTCCATTCACCAGCTGCCAGGTTTTGTTGTTGTGTTGACTGTATCTCATGGTGTCCCACTCTGTGGATCATGAATACGGTCACTGTCATTGTTACTGGGATTTTACATTGGATCTGAGAGTGATGATACTTTGTTGAGGGATTGTTTGCCTCCATATTCCCAATTCAGACTGTGAGGAAAGCAACATCAGTTGCAACAGCATTGAACAGCTTGATGAGTAGACGGGTTGATGGTTCACCAGATGAAAGGAAACAAACTTAAAAAGAAACAGCAGACCAGAGAGGACAAAACAACTATTCAGTGGTGTCCTGTTTTCAAGTGTAGAAGACACCATACTTACTGAAATTTTCCAAGAAAATGAATAAACAATTATTTATTAATATTGCACAGCTGAAAAATATTTATTGATTTGTATGCATTTGGTAAGTCTTCACTGCAAGTAAGAACTGTAATTAATTATTTCTGCTTCATTTCAAGGACTGGCTTCCAGAATTTCCTCTATTCCTTTAGGTAAGGATTTTTTTCCAACAATCCGTAGGTATGTGTATTTTCCTGCATACTAGGAATTGCTGCTATAACTTTTTCTTCTTGTTGTCTTGTTTTTAGATGTACCAGAGACAGAAGCCTTCATCTCATGTGAGTGTATACCAATAAAATCTGTTCAAGTAAAAAAAAGCCAACCTAAGGGTTTTGCAAAAAGAGCATAAGGTTCCTTTTCTTCTTCTCCATGAAAAGGTCCAGTGGATATTTCCCCTTCCTGTCTTGCCCTTTTCTGTCTTGAGTTCTTTCTTTTACTCCCCAACAAATCTCTTCTACTTGTTTTCAACTTTGTTGATATAACAGTTCAGATGCTCATATTGGTGGCTGGTTAAATTGTACAAAAATGGGAAAAGCGGTTATAGATGAATGGACAGATAAAGTTAAAATTATTTCTGTCTCAATTCTTTTCTTTTGTTTCAGTCTCTTTGTTTCTTTTTCTGGAGTTTATATAACAGGCGGACACAACACCATATACTGTGCAATCAGAAGTGCTGGAGTTTGACTTTTTCTTTTGATTGGAATAGTTATAATGGTTTAAGGTTGTATATTTTATTAAATGCCTTTTTCCAGAATGCTTCATTGTCACTTTCTAAATGAAAAAGTTACTGCCAAGAAACATGCATTATCTAGAGTTGAGGAGATTCCATTCCTGGGGCAGGGGGGTTACCTTTCTGAAGCTGGAGCAGAAATCCAAAAATCCTGACTAGTGTTAGTCTACGTGGCCCTCCTTAATTTGGGATTCCTCAGCTGCAAGAGGCTTTGGCTTCATACATCTTTACGAGTCCCTTTCAGTCCTCATCCATGGGTTTACTGAAGGTTCTAGAGTATGTTGGATACATCTTGTGGCTGCTTTTTTTCTCATCAAGCACCCTGTCTCTGCAAGACCTATTTATAGGTTCATAGGTATGAACTAGGTTGTTGACCACTGGGGCCTTTTTAAACTTAGCCATGCATCCCAGACATACCTCTCAAGTGTACCTCATTACAAGGAACGTACCTCATTTGGGGTCTTAAAAAATTCACGTTCCTCGAAGTTCCTCAAACTTCCACATTGAGAGGCTCTATCACACATTCAGTGTTAGAATTTTTTAAGTGAAATCCATTGTAAATAGAAATGAATCATATTAATTCATTAAAAGATCTTCCTTGTAAGTAAAACCAGCATATTTTAATCATCATATGACCTTCCTAGTTGAAATTGTTAGTAAGCCATTTGTATGTGTTACACATTTTGCCCATTTGTTCCACATTATGAGGGCTAGTGTTCCTCATTTTAGAGATGAAAGGCTGAGAGCTATGATCCCAGATATCTGCAAGTTCCAGAACCCTTGATAAGTATAAGCAGTGACTTGGAAAAAGAAACATTTACAGGCTTCTTGTGTACATTAGAGACATAGGTGCCAAACCAAGGATGAATTTCTTGTTCCCCATCCAGTTTATCCAATTTAAACTTGAATTGGGTTAGGTAGGAACTCTGCTTCACATGGATGGGGAAATTAATTCCAGAGAAGAGGTAGTTTCTGGATTATATATTGTCTCCCCAGCAGGTCTTATTTATATCATAGCCAAGGTTTAAGTCTTTAGAATGGATAATTTTGGTGATGTTTGTTTTGCAGATATGTAGGAGGTCCATCAGGGTTGGGTTCCAACGATGCCTTGCATGCAAGGCGTAGCTCTCCCCTCAACAGCTTCTAAGAGACAGAATACAGAGATAGGGCTTTGAGACAGTCTACATAGAACTTGTTACTTACTTCCTGTATTCTTTTAGTGAGGAACCATCCAGTTGTTGGATGTGCCTGGTTAGATAAATACCAACAGGGACATTGTATTCATTGGTAGGCGTGATGAATGCTGACTATAGTGGAACAATGAACTCCTTGGACTTAGATGACATACCCTTATTTATAAGTTGCACAACGTATAATGGTTTCCTCACTACTGTAGGCATGTGATGGTCAAAGGATAAATTTCTGTCTACATGTGACGTCAAGAGTCTGACTACTGGGTCGACTCTTAGGGGTGTGTTGTCAGTATAATAGTTATCAGGAGTAGATGACTTCCTGAAAGGTACTATTATGCATTTCTTAGCATTTAGTTTTAGTCCATGGCTCTGAAACAAGTTATTTCTGTGTGTCAGCCCTTCTTGGAAAACATTAGTGTCACCGGGGGATTCAATGACTACTCCTATTTTGCAAACATCAGCAAATGTGGTCACCAAGAGGCACTTGATGGTCACCTTGATTTCAGAGAAGTAGATGTCAAAATGGAGCGAGCCTAAGACTGATCCATGAGCGACTCCACTGGTGACTGGCCTTTTTGTACAGGTGGACTCGATCCACAGTGAGTGAAGTAGTTACAGGTACTAGATAAGTTTAAGAGGTTGCTGAAATCTCACCATTAATTTTCTTTTATGGTTAATTTTAGTGGTTATTTTATTTGTTATTTATTATAGAAATGTGCATCTGTTTATTTGTTTTTATTTATAATGAAGCTTAGGTTCAAGCACCTTAATAAATGTGAATTAGAAAATTTGTCATTTTAATTTTTTTTTTCGATTGTGAGCCAGATGCTCTTACCCCAAAATATTAAAATAGTAAAGGAAACTATTGCAGTCCTGCAGTATAAGACAATGAGGGAACAGCAACCTCCTTCACGTTTGCATGCTGTAAATGTAAACAGCTACAAATCCAAGTACTTTGCTTAGTATGTAATATAAGGATTGGTAAGTGCAGGCTTGTACCAGAGTATAAAATATGACATGACTAGTAAAGGTAGGCAGACAGGTGCTCCATTACTTTCTTCAATGGATTATCTCTGAGTTCTGAACTGTACAGACTGTTTTCTGGATTGTACCTTTTAGGTCCTGTGGTGTGTGAGACCAGTACATTTAGTTGGAAAAAGAAAACTGACTGTTACATCACATTATTTCCACCACACAGGCTGCTGGTGTGGTTTTCATCACTTTTTAGGATGATCAGTATGTCCCAAGTGCTGGTTATGTCCATATCACTTACAGCACTGACCAGTACATAACTGGGTACTGCTGTGGTCTCCAGGACTCACAGACTTCCACTGCACATCACTGGATACTGGCGGGGTCCATTACATGCACCCCCAAAAGTAGGTCATTAAGTAATAGTGTGTAACTCACAGCCTTCTCTATTAAGTCAGTAGATGTCGGTATGGTCCCAGTAACACAGACCAATGCTAAGTATGTAAATGAGTATTGCTGAAGTTCTTTTAGTCACAGATGTCATCAGTATGTCCCTGTCCCTGTGAGCTGGAGTCAATCCCCTGAGGTCAGGTATGTTGTGATTTGAGAACAGGAAACTACTAACCATGTGAACATATAGACTTTCATTATATATTTTTTTATTTTCTCAGTTAATCGGCTTATATTGTAAGGTGCCCTTAATATGCATTGCATATTCTCTGAACATTCAGTTCTTAATCTTTCCCTTTGTGTGATCATCTTTCAAGTTTTGATATGCATTTGTGTGCAAGCTCATTCAGTATTCAGGGACACTGATTTAGCCTTATTAAAAAAATGAAATACAGTTTTCATGATCTGAAATTCTGAAATTTAGTCCATTGATTGTGTATAATTTTCAGCTGTCACTGTAATTCTGTTCTATATGTTAGTGCATCTATTATGAAACAATAGTAAATGAGATACTAAGCAGAGAAAACTGGAAAAAGCAAAACGAGTTTTGCAGATAGTAAATGTCAGAAGAAATACAACTTGTGATGAATTAATATTCTGGCCTAAAATATCAAAGTCCTTGTAATGTCATGGTTTTCCAAAACTCAGAAAGTGCATATTCTGCAGTTTTATTTGATTGTAGTTGTCACTGTTACATAATTCTGCAGTTTTATTTGATTGTACTTGTCACTGTTACATAATTCTGCAGTTTTATTTAATTGTACTTGTCACTGTTACATAATTCTGCAGTTTTATTTGATTGTGCTTGTCACTGTTACATAGTTGTTAGAAACAATTTTCATTTAATATGCCTTCCAATGAGTGACCTCTCAAACCTCCTGTAACAGAGGCACATGGGATATATGCAAATGACTCCTATGAACATCAGGTGTTTCAGCTATATGGCGTTTCTGATTGCCCATGACTTTTACGTTTGAAGTCGTTTTAATGGACAATTTCAGGCCAATAAAGCCAAACGCCATTAGCTATGGATATGCATATTTCAGACTTCAAACGTAAAAGTCATGGGCAGTCAGAATTGCCATATAGCTGAAACACCTGATGTTCAAAGGGGTCATTTGCATATATCCTATGTGCCTCTGTTACAGGAGGTTTGGGAAGTCACTCATTGGAAGTTCTAGCTTGGCTGGAGTTTTCATTTAGTTTTTACTGACTGTTTTTTCAGTGTGACCTTCTCACTCTTTGTTTTAATTTCATGTGCCTTTGGTAAACACTGACAACAAGGAAGCTAATATTTGTGACAAGACTGTTGTTTGTGCTTCTTTTCTCGTTTTCTAGGGATAATTTCTATGATCTCCAAAATTCCATCAGGTAAGTATTACTCTTATTCATTTATTCATTAATTTATTTAGTTAGTTATTTATTTATTTGCTTGGCACACTCCTGCATGCCATCAAACCCATCGCTTCCTTCATAACTAGACCCGTTAATTTCCCTTACAGGGGGAAGAGATCATCAGAAGGAGGGAAGGCTGACTTCCATGCGGCCATCAGGGACTTTTTTCCTTTTATGACCCTAATCCCTGTCCACGCCAGTAGGCATGCACAGTAGTGAGCACAAGGGCCCTACTATCACTCATTGTGCATGGACACTTTTGCACGTGCATGTAAATGAGGCTACCTTCTGAATGAGATTTGCTAGTGCCAAGTGTACATTCTTACCACATGTATTGTATTCTTTACATACCTCTGCCCAGTAGGTGCTTGTACTGCACTGGTCCACTGTACTTCTTTTCCCTTGAAGATTGGGCCAGTTGGCTTTGGCTGCTCACCTGCTTGCCACCAACCTTACAGGTTCTTCCAGCACCTGGGTCACTTGCTGATTTCATGTTGTCATGGGTCACAGTCCAGACTTTGTTCCTTTGTGGTATGGGGCATGATAGTAAACTTTGTAAAAAAATCTTTTTAAGTACATACTCTTATGTATTAAAATCAATGAAAATCTTTTTTTTGTCTTGTCTTGTTATAGATTTAAAAACACCAGCAGCCTTTGTTTTAGGTGAGTATTTCTCAAAGATACAAATTAGTGCAAATAAAAAAAATGTTTGCCTGTCCTCTCCAGCATCCATGCAGCTAATCAAGCACAGATAATCTGTATCACAGCCAAGGTTCCATTCCTCTGTGCCACAGGAGCAGGCTAAAAATTATTTTGGGCAATTTTTTTAAGAACTTCTGATTGTCTAAATGAGTTTTTACTTTAAGTCTGTCTTTTCTGGGAGGTGTTGAAAAGGTACAGATCCAAAAGTATGCAGTACTTGGGCAGGGTGTGTATGGGGCCAGGGGGAGGTCTAAATTATGCAAGCTGGTGGTGATCTGAAGTTTCAGTATTGCTGTCATTCATCCTCTTCTCCCACTTCTAATGTGTGTATATATATATATATATATATATATATATATATATATATATGGGTCTACTTCAGAACGTCGAAACCTGAGATCGTCAAAGACCACATCACCAAGACAAAATAAATGAAAACCCGCTTCATCGACGACCTTCCCAGTGTAAGTAATCACTCAGTCAACAGCACACAAAACCTAAGCCACTCCATTCTAAACCCACCCAGGTGAGAGGCTAGTCCCCCAACACCCCACAATGTGGGGAGCTGAACCCTCACATCCCCCTAAGTAAATATACCAACTACGAGATCTCACTACAGTTGGGAAAAGGGAAAAGTTCTCCTTCATGGCCAATAGGTTACTTATCCTGGGAAGATCGTTGTTGATCCGGTCTGTTGATGAAGTGGGTTTCGTTAATTTCCTCTCGATGATGTGGTCTTCAATTATCTCGGGTTTTGATATTCTCAGGTAGATACATATATAGGAAGGTAGGATCACTGGCCACACAAACTGATATGTTTTTATTGTACTATTTACTTTGGAAGCAGGACAGTTTGACCCCGGATGATTTGATTATATCTTTGCATTGGCTTGCATTTAATACAGGTATTCAACAAGTTACTCAGATTGTGCTGAAAAGTCCATGTAAAGTCAATACTTATTTACTGTAATTGCCATTTTTAACATTTTGATTGTCAGCTAAACTCATGCACATGTAATATTGCATATGTCATAAAATGTTCTTTTGGGTTTATTGGGAATGCTGTTTGTAAGCATTTGCTGCAATCATAAATGGTAACCAATGTTTATAACACCACTGCTCTGTCTATTTCATTTTCTAGGGAGAGTGTTCTTCAAGTATGTTGCTCCCAAAGGTAGGTAGTTTGTTAAGAAGTCCATAATTAAACACCTTCTCACATAATAGGAATATCTGGTAGCCCTCATTTTTATTTCACTTTATTTCTGTATACATATATGTAACCTATCTTCATTCAGACCATTTGTTACTGTAACATTGCTACATAATTCACACAGAGGTAATAGCAATAAAAAAACACACTATCCCATGATGAATATAATATATTCAAAGTTCATCATAAATGGGCAGCTGCGGTGGTGCAGCGGTTAGCATTGCCGCCTCACAGCAAGAGGTTCTCCAGTTCAATCCCCGGCTGGGGTGCCTTCTGTGTGCAGTCTGCATGTCCTCCCTGTGGTCGCGTGGGTTTCCTCCGGGTGCTCCGGTTTCCTCCCACATCCCAAAGATATGCTGTAGGTGGATTGGACACTCTAAATTGGCCCTAGGTGTGAGTGTGTGCCTTCTGTGGAAGGTTGGGTGCCGGGCTGGCAACTCGACACTGTAAAACTCCACTGCCAATCATGAGCAGACAGGTGATCCGCTGTGGCGACTCCTAACCGGGAAAAGCCAAAAGAAGAAGAAGAGAGTGCATCATAAATATATCTAGGATCAATATCACACAGCACAAATTAAGAACAATTCATCTCCTTAACCCCACCCTAGATGGTGTTATTCTATTAAATGCATTTTTGTAAAAAGAATTATCTACATTCTGTGTAGAGTTTTTCCAGAATCTAAATATTATCCCCAGAGGCAGTAAATAAAATAAGCCATCTTGACACCTGTCACATCTTGTACTGGGGAATAAGCCCATGACCTCATTCACCTGCTTAGTCTTGATATTCTGTGTCCTACTCAGGTGTCTCACCTGCATTTCTGAGTAAAACAAGTCTGTCATGTTTATGCAGCATGATGTGCTATGAAAGAGAAAGAAGGCCAATCCATATAGGACTGCTGATGAAGAAACCCCAGCACTTCTCTGCTAGTAGGGACTCTAATTTTACTATATGGCATTCTGTGGGGCTGAGAGAATGCTGCTAAAGTCTGATAGGAATATTTTTGATTTTCTTTGCCCCTTCAAGAAGCCTCACCAAAGAAAGGCTTTCGCAGAGAAAGAAATTTAGTTAAAATCAGCATTTCTTTGCTGCTAACCTTAACCAGAAATGAGGTGTATGAACTTGTTTCCATATCTTTACCATTTCCTACACTTCAGGAACAAGTGGCTGAATGTAACTTACTGCCATGTGACTGCTTGACCCAATAAGACTTGTCTTTAAATATATGTGCTTCTCCACAAGTTTTAACTTCAATTGTTCTAGCAAATAACTCAGTACATCACAGGTGGCATTCAACCAAGCTAACCCTGCTGACCTGTCCTGGACTCCTTGGAGAATGGTCATTCAGTGAAGATATATTTCCACACACTCACAGATATAGTCAGATGTCATTGGGTGCAGGTTTTGTTCCATTTCTCGTAACCTTTTTTCAGTAATACTGTGAATGCTGATGTGGCCCCCATCGCTTTTATTTTTTTCTCACTAGGCCATTATACTCTGATGTGGTCACCAATGCTCACAGCCTTTTCTCAGTAGTGCAGTGGTTGCTAGTGTGGTCCCTTTTCTCACAGATTTTGACTACTGGTGTGATCCCATCAGTCAAAGCCATACTGAGTGGGACAGTGAGTACTGGTGTGGTCATCAACACTCACAGCCTTTTATCTTGTGGGTCATAGAGTGCTGGTGTAGTCAATTCTCTCACAGCCTTTTCTCAGTAGTATAGAAGGTTCTGGTGTGGCCCTCATCACTCACAGCATTTTCTCACCAGCTAATTGGGTCCTGCTAAAGATCTATAGCATTCCTAACCTGATATGGACTCACAACACTCAGAAAATTTTCTAAGCTGATCATTGGATATTGGTGTGGTGTTCAACACTTCCAGTTTTTTCTCATTAGGTCATTGGGTATTGTGGTCCTTGTCACTCACAGACTTTTCCCAGGGGTCACTGGATGTTGATGAGACCCCATCACTCACAGCCCTGCTCATTAGGTCAGTGAGTGTTAGCGTGGTCCCATCACACTCCACACAGTTCATTCGAACAGGCCACAGGATATAGCACCACTCACTCACGAATCACTTAGGGTCCAGTGGATGCTGGTGCAATCCATCCCTTACAGACCTCTACAGGAGGTTATTGGGCCTTGTTGTCAGGCCTGTTATTGTTACATCTATTTGTGATGGTGTGATCCCACCATTTACAGTACTGATTACTATATCACAGGAAAATGGCACAATCCTATCATTTGTATCCCTGCTCTGTATTTTTATTTAGGGTTCTTGTTTCTCCTTCCCTCCTGACCCTCAAGCATCCTTCTTTTCTTGCTGTAAAGTCCCATTCATTCTCCTAGAGACAAGATCACTACAGCCAATTCATAACTCTCAGGGAAAGAGTTCTGTACTGAAGAATGGTGTTGTCATCTGTGAGAGTAGGGTTTCCTGTTTTTAGTCCATAACTAAACTATGCATGTCCAGTAAGCTTATCCAGGTTTCAATATGTGATGGGTGTCAGCAAGGAGATGTCTTAGTAGGGGTCGGTGTGATCTCATCATTTGCATGAATACTCATTAGAGCAGGGGTATTGGAATGGTCCCTTCATTCAAAGCCTGTTAAGTCAGGGACATTGTTGTGGTCCCATCACACTCCACACAGCTCACTAGAAGAGGTTACAGGGTATAGTATCACTCACTCAAATGTCATATAGAGTTCAGTGGGTACTAATGTGGTCCATACCTTAAGAGCTTGTACGGGGTGTCTCTGGGAGCTACTATCATACATGTCTTCCACAGCCATGATTGTTATATCAACGAGTAATGATGTGTTCCCATTGTTCAAAACCCTGATTATGATATCACTGGGTAATGGGGTGGTCCATCTTCCACACTGACTGATTATTTTTATATCTGTGGTTAATGGTGTGGTGTCATCATTCACAGCCCAAATTATTATATCATCAGGTAATGATAGGATCCTGTCATTTTCTGACTGATTATCATATCAGTGGATAATGGTGTGGTCCCATCATTCACGTCACTGACTATTTTTATATCAGTGGTCAATTATGTGGTATCATCATTCACAGCCCTGATTATTATACCACTGGGTAATGGTGGGATCCCATAATTCACAGACCTAATTATTACATCAGTAGGTAACAGTATGGTCCTATCATTCAGTGGATCAATGGTGTGGTCCCATCATCCACATCATTGATTACTTTTATATCAGTGGTATGGTCCCATCATTCACAACCCTGATTGTTATAACAGTGGATAATGATGTGGTCTTATCATTTACTGCACTGATTATTATATCAAATGGTAGCTGTGTTGTCCTATCATTCCTATGCCTATTTAATGAGTAATGGTGAGTGTGGTCCCATCATTCAGAGTGCTAATTATTATTTTGGAAGTAATAGTGCTGTCCTATCATTTGCAACACTGCTCCATATTTTAGCAGAGTCTGGTATATTGTCATTATTCACAGCCCTGCACAAAAGGTCAGGTGACGCAGGTGTTGTCCCATTACTCTCAACCCTTTTAACCTTTTCATTATGTGCAGGTATGACAGGCATCACTTTCCTTCTTAGCAAAACATTGGGTGCTGCCATGACCCTGTAATTCACTCACAAGTCACGTGGCAGTCATCACTGCCCTGTCAATGGCGGCTAGCATGACCACCAATTTACAGCACTGTTCAGTAAGTCAGGAATTACTGCTGTAACAGCCATTATTTGTGGTTGAACTGAAAAAGTGAATGAAGAAATGTCTATAATACTGTAAGAGCATAAAAGTATCCTTTTTTTGTAGAACCCGAGGAAGCAAATGAGCCAGAATCCAAACCAGAACCAAAAGAAGAATCTGACGGTGAAGAAATGGATCCATTTTGCAGTAAGTTGCATTAATTTCTCCTGGCTCAGTTTATACAGCTGTAACTATAACTGTCAGACTATATTTGGAGACAAAATACTGAGTAGAAGGATGGCAAGAAATAAAGTAGACCAGAATAAGTCATTCATTTTGTTATTCTGACAGGAGGACGGGACAGAGAGACTATAAACAGGAGACAGGACTGAAAGTGGAGTTGAAATCTGCCTGTTTACACTTGTGGGCAAACAGAACGATCCAGAAACATTATGGTTGCTGTAGTGTCTTTAGAAGGGACATATGAGTAGATCATGGTTGCTCTGTAAGGTGTGCTTTATCATCCATCTTTGTACTCATTCTTTTTTTCCATAGGTTGAAAGATCCCCCATCTTAAAGTCTTTTTTTTTCAAACACCTTTATTGAATTATCACTTGTGACATAGGCAAATTTGCATTCATATAAAAGTAATCAAAACATATTAATATAACAAACATTATACTTCACATATATTGCTATATATCATATAACCTAAGCAGTATTACATAAATTATCCAATCCCTGCCTTTTTTTAGACAAGAAACATCTTTATTAAACTATCATTTACTAAACAGACAATCATACATTTATATAAATGAAAACAAACCACACCAACACAATCCTAGTCCCAAGCATTTTACATCACAAACCGTACTGACACACTCCCATTTGCAAACATTATTCACCACTACACAATCTTTCTCACTCAAACATTACATAGCTCATTTAAGTCCTGCTGCCCTTTAGACATCACTCCGCCCTTGTATGTACTGTACCCACAATTCCTGTTTTTCCTATGTAGTTTGCTCCTACCCCTTTCTAAAGATCTCAGTTCCAGTTGTTTTATCTCTGTTACTATATTGACTATTTCCGGTATAGTTGGTTTAGAGTTTGAGTTCCATTTTTCAGTAATTACGTTTTTGGTAGCCACCATTATTAGTCACAGCGAGGTCTTACCATGTCTAGGCAATTAAGATTCTGTATCATAGCTCAGAAAAATCATCTCCCTCATCAGACCAATCTGCCCACCCAGCATCTCTGACAGTGCATCCCACAGGGAATCCTTAAAGTCCGGCAACTCACCACACTCCCAGAAAATATGTACACAATGGATCCCTATTAATTATTCAAACTTTTTAAAATTTGAATGTCATATGGTTGACACCATATGATCGAACTTTAAAAAGTTTGAAGGTAAAAAGCAATGGCTCCGTACGGCGCACAATGGGAAAATTTCCCTTTTCTGCACTGAAGTGCGATCTCAGAGTTGGTATATTTAAGTAGGGGGGTATGGGGGGTGCTCATATGTTGTCGAACATATGAGGTTCAAAGTTTTGAAACTTCAAATATATAATATAGTCCCATTCCCAATTACTTCTTTCTTCCCCTTCACATCTCCAACATTTACTGTCTGCCTGAGGAAAAATTGTCTGGATCTACTTGGGGTATAAAAATAGCTATGTAAACATTTCCAGGCAAAAATCCTAAATCTTCTAGATTTTGTTGCATATTTGGGAGACAAACGTATATGCTCTCATTGTTTCTTTATGAATTGCTTATCCAGTCTCTTTTCCCAATCCTTTCTAACTTCTGATTGATTCTTCTAGTTATCATGCAGTATTTTATATACTCTACTAATTATTCCTTTTTTAATGGCAGCTTCTGTTCTAGATTCTATTAAAAATTCAACCAGTGCTGGTCTTTTCAGGACTCCCTAGGACACCCCCCCCTATTTCTTTCTCTTTGCCTATACTCTGATATCAATCCCTGATGGGGAAGGTAATCTCTAACTTGCAGTCCAAATAAATTCTTGGAGTCTTCCCATTCTATCATCTTTCCCAATCTAGTTATTTGCTCACAATACCTTGGTTTGTTTGCCAGTTTTCTCCAATAAATTCCAGCCCCATTTTGCCTATTGTCTGTATCCCTAATTGCAGTCATCCCTATTAACAGAATCGTATTTCTCCATTCCCATGTTGGTTTAATTCTTAGAATACTTTCTGCTACTTTATGGATATAATATTCTGCATGTTTATTGTTATTCTTGTTAATGGCCTGCATCCAAAATCATAGTCTCTCCTTGTTTCTTGAGCTTCCCTCATGTTTCATCATCCTACCTTTCCACTTTGAATTATAGTTTTCTACTTGTGCTATGTATAGGAGTCTTAACTGTGTAACTGTGAAATACCCCTTCAAACTGGGTAATGCCAATCCGCCCTGTTCTAGTGGAAGAATCAGCTTATCCCATTTGACTCTTCCTGTCTTCCTCTTCCAGATAAAGTCCTTCAGCTCTTTATTAATTGCTACCCACAGCTTCTCTTCTGGTTGATAAAAATATGCCTGACCTGTGTGTAAGAATAAAGGGACTAAAAACATTTTAACTGCTTGTATCTTACTCTCCATATCCATATAACAAAGCTTCTATTTTCTCAGTTTTTGTTTTGTCTCTTCTCACACACCCTTAGCTGCCACACTAGTATCATTTTAATCCATCCTCCTAAATATTTAATTTTATCATGTCTCCATATGTATGGGTATTCCTGAGCCAGTTCATGTGTGGGTACATAATTTACCGCTATTGCATATGTTTTAGCGTCATTCATTTTGTATCCCAAAAAGATCTGAAACTGTCTCAAAATGTTCCAGAACAGTGTAATGTCTTTTTCTGGTTTTGTCAGGTGCAAAATAATTTTATCTACAAATAAAGACAGCTTTTCTTGACTAGCATACGAATTATATCCTTGAATTTCTGAGTCCTTTATTTTCTTTGCCAATGGTTCTAAATATAATGCAAATAATAAAAGGGAAAGAGAACACCTCTGTCTGGTTCCTCTGCTCAAGCAAAAATTATCAGAGAGGGCTCCACCCACTTTAGTTTTTGCCTCCAATCCCTCATATATTCTCCAAATCAACCTTATAATTTTTTCAGGAAATGCAAATACTTTCATTGACCTGCTCATAAAGGCCCAGCTTACACTGTCAAATGCTTTCTCTGCATCAAGACCCACCTACAACAATGTTATTTTGTTAAAATTCTTCTTCCCTATGGATCCTCAGTGTTCTGTCAATGTTGTCAAATGTGTGCCACCCTCCACAAAAACCACATTGAGCCATATCTATCAGTTTTGGCATTACTTTTGCCATTCTTTTAGCCATTAAAGACATGAACACTTTATAATCATGGTTTAGTATTGAAATGGGCCTGAATAAAGCTGGATCTGATGGATCTTTACCCTCTTTAGGTATTACAGTTGCCACTGCTTTCTTCCAGGATGGTGGTACTTCTCCTCCTCTTAAGATACTGTTAAACCAAACCTTCCATACTTTTATCGGTTTTTTTCCTCCTAGCTTCCAAACTTTCACAGGAATACCATCTTTTCCAGGGGACTTTTATATAGATTGGTTATACATCACAATTTTTATCTCATCTCCTCCTATCCTGTTAGTAATTGATCCTCATCTACCTCTAACCTTGACATAAATATTTCCATTTGTATCTTTTCATTTCATATTTCTCTGCTTTATAGAGAATCTCATAAAATTTCCAAAATATTTCAAATACCTCCACAGGATCTCTTGTTACCTGCTTTGTTATAGGCTCCCTAAGTCTGGCAATAGCCCTTTCTACTTTCTGTTGCCTAAGTCCTTGTGCTAAAAGTTTTTGTGGTCTTGTGTTATTATCAGAAAACAGTTCCTTAACAGCAATCTTTCTAAGCTCGTACATATTATCGACCTAATCCCTTATTTTCTGCCTAGCATTCTGCAGTTGATCCTCTTCTTGTTCTGTGAAAATCCCCCTGTTCTGCAATACTTTAACATTTGTCAGTCCCTCTAAATAATTCTTATTACTTCTTAACCATAGCACCCTTTCTTTTATTTTCACTCTATTTTTAAACTCCATCTTAATTTTATCCCATTCCCTAGCTGTATTTTCAGAAGAAATTTCTATCCTTTCTAACAGCTCCTGAATAATCTCCACTACCCATTCCTTAAATTCCTCTCTTTTCAACGGATAGTTGGGAAAGCACCAATGTCTCATTTTTATTTCACTACCATGTGTTTTTATTGAAGTTGTTTTTGACACATAATCCAAAATAGTTACTGGGTGGGTATCAAGACCTTGAATTAAATGTACATGTTCCTGTGAAATGTAAATTCTGTCTAGCCTAGATGAGTTTTTATATCTTGGGGAATAATATGTAAGTTCACTCCAAACTCTTATTACTGAATTCACATCTTCCATGCCAAATATTTTCAGAAATGTCTTCAAAAATCTTCTTTCCTTTATTATATTTTCCCTTCTGCCCCACCCCCCAAGACACATCTTCACTGCTGCAAATCAAATTCCAGTCCCCACCTATTGCTGAAAATTGTTTATTTTTCCAAGAATTTTCTTAAGCTCCATTATAGCAGTTTTAGGTGGAATATAAATACATGCCAGTGTAATCCTCCTCCCTTGCCAGTAGCCCCTTAGCACTACAAATCCGCCATTATTAACTTTTTTATTTACTACTACCACTATTGGAGCTCCACTTGCAATTAATATAAGCACTCCTCTTTTCCTTTGTCCCAGATATTCTGCTGAATAACCATTCTGAAAACCTTTCTTTATCAAATTCACATGTTCAGTTCTTTATGTGTCTCCTGTAACACAGCTATTTGCACTCTACATTTTAATATAGTTCACTGCTCTTTCTTGTTTGTATTTATCTCTGAGGCATTTACATTTAAAGACATTAAAGAAAGCACCATTGTATTAAAATTATTATTCCCAGCTTTTATGTATAACACTTTTTTGATAAATATCCAATTCCAGCTTTTGTGTTACATGCATATACTGTTTAGCAGGTTGAACTTTTATACAGTTGCTTTGATAAATATCCAATTCCAGCTTTTGTGTTACATGCATACACAGTTTAGCAGGTTGAACTTTTATACAGTTGCGTCTTGTCATATACATTTAAGTCTATGTCACATCTTATACATTTTTTTGTTTTATTGAAAGCCCTCAAACAAAAAAATCAAACATACCCCCCAATACTCCCTAAAACTTAGTGACAATACTAACACATAAAACTATGTAAACCTTTAAATATTGAAGTTTTACCCTCCTAATAGGAACAAAAGTCCCAAACTGAGAGCCGCACTCATAGACTTGAGTTAACCTAAAAGAAAGGTCATCTCGATCCATGCTAAGATGCATGGTGCAGCCTGTGCTTCTACTAAGCGCTGGTTAGTTTTGTCTTATCTTTATAGCTGTCTTTGTACTTATTCTTAGTCTCATGTTATATCGCATTCTGGCTCAGTATTATGGATGCTTTGAGTCACCACAGGCTTTGCTTAATATATAGCCTGGTTATATGGTTATATGATTGACAGACCATGATGCTTTGCCAGAGATGGCCTGCATCTGTCTCACTTGAGCTTCACACTTCTGGCAAAGGCTCTTGCCTCCCCCATAGTGCCTTTTTTAGGAAAAGTGATGAGGTCAAAACTACCAACATAAAAATTTCAACAAATTGCAAATTAAAGGTCATGCTGCTAAATGCTAGGAGTCCAGCTATGAAACTGCACTCATTGCAAGCATTCTTAACCCTGGAAGATGCTGACATTTGTGCAGTCACAGAAACCTGGTTCAAATTTGCGAAGAGCACCCCAGCTTACCCTGGTTATTCATCCTATCATACATTCAGATCCCAAACTGTGGGCAGCAAAGCCAAAGGAGGTGGAGTTTCAGTGTATATTAAAGACATACACACCTCCACGCTGATCAAAGAGTATGGTGCAGAGAAAACACTCCAGGTGCAGTTAACCATTGACAAGACCCTGATTCAAATCATAGCTAGCTACAGGCCCACAAATTTGACTCACAATGCACACTCTGCCTATCTGGACCTCTTCAAATCTATCAAGATTCAACTCTTTATCCTGATCTTGGGCAACTTTAACTACCCAAACATAGATTGGAAGAACTGCTCATGCGAGAACACAAATGCCCAGAGATTCCTCGATTTTGTGAATGCAAATGCCTTGGAACAGCTAGTTGATACCCCCACGACAGGTGATAATATCTTGGACTAGGTATTAACCAACCACTGCAGCATCCCTACAATATCATCCTCCTTGATAAGATCCAACCATCAAGTAGTCACTTTCGAAGTCAACATCTCCCGCAACCCCCTAGCTAGGGTCAAACAAAAAAACTTCTCCAAGACTGATTACAACCTACTGAGGGATGGTATAAACAGCTTCACAGCCACCTCCCCTTCTGCAGGAACTGTCATAAATGTCCAAATCTGCACCAATGTACTATACAAGCATTTATATAGATGCATTGATCAGGAATACTAGACAGGACAAAATCATCCTCCGCAAGGAAGAGTAAACCTGTCTGGTGGACATCTGCAATAAATAAACTATATAACAAAAGGAAAAAAAAATTGCTGTCCAGGACCAAGAAGGAGCAGATGTTCATTTGGAAGCAATCTCTCCTTAGCCTGAATAAGCAAATAAAAGCACTAGTGAAATCCTCCAAAGCAAACTTCTAGTCCAAATTGGCCACATCTACCAGAGACCGTCATAAGGCTTTCTTCACATATGTCTGCAATCTCAAATGAAAAACCCAGATCTGCTCAGAACTGGTAGTCAAGGACACCACATACACAAATGCTGTAGATATAGCCAACCTGCTGGCCAACAGATTCAGTGAAAACATCACCTCCCTGTCCCCCCCATCGGTAAATCAGGACATTCCCAGTACCTGCACCCTTCTCCTTATATCTAGGGAACAGGTCATCACTATATGCAGCATCCATGGGACCCGATAACATTCTAGGCCTCATCATACATGAACTCAGGCAGGAATCTGCAGTACCATTAGACACCCTATTCAGCCAAAGCCTGAATAACAGCTTCATCCCAGCTGAGTGGGGGATAGCAACTGTCTTCCCTTTGAACAAAAGTGGAGCATCCACCGATCTGGGAAATTATAGACCCATCAGCCTAACTAGCCTGATCTGCAAGGCCATGGAATGGATTATCATGGACCTAATTAACAAGGACATTGACAACCTCCAAACACTTGATCCCACACAGTTTGACTTTGTCAAGGGGAAGCCATGTCTGTTAAATTTGTTTGACTTGTTTGAGACAGTCAGCAAAGTCATGGACAAGGGGAAGACAGTGCACATTGCCTACCTTGACCTGGCCAAAGCCTTCAACAATATTCCCCACTCAGGCATAATAGATAAATTATCTCAACTAGGCATCAATCCATATGTTACCAGATGGGTAGCAAACTGGCTCACTGATAGAACCCACCTAGTCAAAATAGTGGACGCCACCTAAAACAGTACACCTGTAATGAGTGGCGTACCCCAGGGATCAGTCTTGGGGCCTCTGTTATTTGGGATATACTTTTCTGAGGTGCAGGCCAAAACCAGTTGGCTATGCTGACCAAGTCTACAGATGACTGCAAGCTGGGTGCTGAAATCAATTCCCCTTGTAATGTGGACATCCTCCAACAGGGTCTCACCCAAACAAATAACTGGTGCCAGAAACATGGCCTCAGACTGAATACCAGCCACTGTCTTCCAGACAAGTTATCACATCAATAACAACATCCTAAGCACACAATCAGTCATGAAGGATTTGGGCATCCAGGTTGATAGCAACCTGACTTCTGATCACCATGTTGCTTCCATTGTACAGAAAGTTTCCTACATGGCCCACCTCATAAGTAATGGTATCTCATCCAGGGACAAGGAGGTCATACCATCCCTGTATTCTTCCCTTATAAGGCACATTATTGAGTAAAACACCCCTTTCAGCATGTACCTCGCAAAGCACATGCAGCAGCTGGAGAGACCACAGAAGTTCCTCACAAGGAGAATCCAGGGCCACAAACATCTGCCTTACACAGATAGGCTAAAAGCCCTGTCCCTTTACTCAGTTTCATACAGACTCCTCAGAGGTGACCTCTGTCTGGCATACAAAGCAATCTCAGGCCCCGCCTTGATGGGACTGCTGCATATCCACAAGTAAAGCACCACTTGAGTAATCCTCACGTGTGACCTCAACTGGGTCTGTAATATCAATAGGACTTGTTGGCCAGACAGGTTTGTGTCCCAGAGACTCCCCCATCTGTAGAACAGACTTCCTCTCCACATCAAGCAATAATAGAAAATACACCCCTGGGATTCCACCTGTGTCCCTGCTGGACAGGCTGACTTGTCTAAACATGGGCTAAACTCTTGGCTAAGCTTATAAGGGCTTCAGGGACAATAGCCTAGTAACTTCCTATGATCCTACATTAGATTACCACACTTTCAAATATACAGTCATATATTACTACCATAAAATGTATTTTAGAGTTCGCAGTTGAAATAAACTAATATATATATATATATATATATATATATATATATATATGTATATATATATATATATATATATATATATATATATATATATATATATGTATATATATATATATATATATATATATATACACACATACACATATATATCTATATGGATCTACTTCAGATCATCAAAACCCAAGATCATCAAAGACCACATCATTGAGATGAAAATAACAAAACCCCATTTCAGCAAAAGACCGGAGCAATGAAGATCTTCACAGGGTAAATAATCACTCATCCAAAAAGTCACAAAACCTAAACCGCACCATCCCTAACCCACCCAGGTGGGGGTCTGTACCCACCACACCCCCCTAACAAAATTTACCAACTCTGAGATTGTACTACAGTTGGGAAAAGGGCAAAATTGGCGATCAACAAGTTACTTAGCCTGCAAAGATCTTCATAGCTCCGATCTTTTGCTGAAATGGGTTTTTGTTATTTTCGTCTCAGTGATGTCATCTTCAATGATCTGGGGTTTCGACAATCTGAAGGAGACCCATATAAACACAGTTCAGTTCAATTGCAATTACTTAGTGGTCTTCATACCCTAAGCTATATCGACTATATCCTTCCAAGGAAATAACAGCTGCCCAGTTTCCAAAGCTTCAGGGCACCTTCTACGCACCCAAACCATTAGTCAACCTGAGCTGGTCTGACTAAAAGATAGGTTTGGGTGACAAGCCCTTTAGAGCTTTTCTGCAGTAGAAGAAAGTGAACCTCTGTGGGCTTTCAAGGATCAATGGTCATCTTGTGAGAAGGTCAGCTTGTGCTGTTCAATTGCTAGGCAGATAAGTTCTCTTTAAGAAAAAAAAAGTTTAAAAGATGATTTACACATTCTAAACCATACTTTTCTGTGAAGAAACTGTGTTTAATTTATTTTTGGAGACTAGTAAAGTGTATTCAAGTGCTTTTTATTTTCTGAAGGGCTTGGCTCCCAAAACCTGTCTTTTATTCAGCTCAGCACAGGCTGAATTACAGTTTGGATACATGGAAGGTGCTCTGTAGCTTTGGAAGCTGTCTGGCTGTTATATCCTATGCAGGATACAACCTATATAGCTAGGGCTGCTACAGCAGTAATCATTCGAACATCTACTGTTATGGTAAGTGTACTTGCACAGCATACTTTCAATATCATGTCAGATACAGGCTTATTTTCAAACCCTCTTTAAGAGTATCACTTCTGGCAGTCATTCAGAGTTGGGAACTTTGCTTTTAATTTTTAGGAAAACATTCTTATGTGAAGTGTCAAGTTCACAACATTACTTAGATAACTTCCATTTCCTGGTCTGTCACATGTATAGTTAAACTCCATTCTTTTATGATTTTCAGTTTCCTCAGCTTGTTATGCTCTCATTTTTTTACTATATCTTTTGTACATGGTACCATTGTCCAGTCTACCATTATGGGTATATCTGTTCAGTTATTATAGCGGGAAACCACATGGGACCTTGAAGGTACACTGAATACTGTTTTTGAAAGATATAGTTATTTCACATTTACTATGATGAAACTTCATAACTATATTATTTCCTTAATGGCAAAATACAAGTTTGGTTTAATTAAATCCAGTCTGAGTCATAATGGTTTGGTTCCCTTCACTCAGAGCATTTCTAAGTGTGGTATGTCATGGGTATTATTGAGGTCCCATCAGGACTGGCCTTTGGTCAACTTGTGCCATAGGTAAAAGGCCTCAACAGTGCCCCCCAACACAACCCTGTGCCCCCATCCTGGTCTACCAACACCATCCAGATTATTGGAAAAGCGCCTCTGCTACAGTGGTGCCCTAGGTGGCCACCTAGTTGGCCTATGCCTAAGGCCGCCTATGAGTCCCATTACTTGCAGCCATAATGAGACACTACCAGACATCTTAATGCAGATTGATTTTGTTCTCCTCCATTGAGTTGTGTCCACCAAATCTACTTCAGATACATTGTATGGTCTTGAGACATTCATTTCTTAATTTTTAACTCTTTTTGTTTTTTATGTTTTGTGAAGAATTAAATGCAAAATTTCAACAAATATCATCTATTTATGAAAAAAGAAACAGTTCTTCTGTCTGTTATGCAGCTGGCAAGCATTCAGTAAGAACACAAATACTTATATTTTTGAAATACATTTGTTTTGTTTGGTGTATAGCTGGTAAGTGTTCAGTGAAGTAAAAAATATAAGGTATTTCTAAAAAACTTTTTTATTCCCTTTTCTAGGGTTGAACATGTTACTGCACAAAGTTCCTGCATGTAAGTAATGTTTTAAGCAGACACTAAGTATGTACCTTCTTGCATAGTAGAAATCCTTGATGACCCTTTTTATTCTTGTTTTAGGTTTACGGGTTGACCCGTTTTTGATTAAAGGTGAGTTCTTTTTTTTTCCAAATCCCACAACTTGTTTCACCTAAAAATAGACATTCAAATTGTTTTGCAGAAAAGTCAAAAGCGTAGCCCTTTTTTGTATTTTGTTTTAGGTTTAGATGGCCAGCACTTCCTAGTCTCAGGTAAGTATTTTGTAAGTAAATCATTTCATACCGCAGTACTGTATTTTTTAAAAATACAAATCAGTCCAAGCAAAGAAAGATATCCCAAAAACTTTGCAGTAAAGGGGGTTTGGCTGTTCTCTTTTCTCAGTTTCAGTGTTCCTTAAAGAAACAACACAGACTTTCTGTCTCCTGGTTTCAGGTGCCCTTCCATCAGTTTCCCAGCTAGGACTCCTTTCATGCTTTCAGCCTTGCTTATAGACACCCGTTCATGATAATGTTTTTGGACCCATTTTGCATATGATTTAACTTACTCCTATATTCCTTTTCTTTATAATAATTGTAAGTTCCCCATAAGTTTGTTTTATATATATATATATATATATATATATATATATATATATATATTTATTTATTTATTTATTTATTAACACTTGTTTACTGAGATTATCAATCGGGTCTAGTTTATGAATACATTTCAGATGAACCGTCTTAAGAATAAAAGGCTTTTGCATATCAGGTATAGCCCCAAACTTAACTGCACGATATCTGCCTGTAATGATACATTTTAAAGGAGCTGTTGGATATTATGTGCAATACACACACACACACACACACACACAGTATTATCAACAGAACAACCATTTTGATTAATTTTATTTTGCACAAGTTTTTCAAAACAGAGTACAACCTCTTCAAACAGGGCAAGAATTACCTTTTGCCCTTTGCAGAAATTACAGAAAAAAACAAACCAGCAACTTCGTAACTCTGCAAGTACACCAATAAGTGCTTCCACTCCGTGTGGATTAAATAAAATCACAGCTGGCAAACGGACTGAAGTAACTGTCTCAAATTTAATAATCAGCAGCTAAAACAACAACGAACAAAGCAAAAAACAGTGCACACTCAGTTAAACGCTATCACCCAGCGTATCCATACTTCTTCAGAACTAACAATTTGATACAATAATGGTTACTATAAAACTTTTTTGGCGCCAATTTTGTAACCATATTTAAAGACACAATACATCTAATAATTTAGTTGCTAGGAAATACAAATATAATACAAATGTATTACATGAAACACATATCTCTCATAGGACTCTGAGCATAAATAGACTAATGCATAATAAATGGGTGAAAATTAATATGCTATGTGAAAAATATATATGAATTTTATAACATATAAAATACAATGTATTTATATAGATGAAAAATATTTAAAACCTTCAGAAATGTTAATAGATATAAATACTAAATCGTATAAAAGTCTATGAATTCATCAATATTTTATATTTAAATTTTTTAAATTGTGTATAACTTACATATATTAAATAAATTATTGTATTATGAGTAAATATATATATATTATTATATGTTATATATAAATACAATGTAGTTGTAAAATTATTAATATTCATAAAAAATGTTAAATATTTATAAAAAATGTTAAATATAATGTAAAATTAAATATGATATAAAAAATTGAGTGTGATATAGAAATTAATAATGTAATAATAATGGTTTTATGGCTATATTATCATTTAACCATAATTTTATAGTAACCATTATTGTATCAAATTGTTAGTTCTGAGGAAGTCCGGATACGCTGGGTGAAAGCGCTTAACTGAGTGTGCACTGTTTTTTGCTTTGTTTGTTGTTGTTTTAGCCGCTGATTATTAAATTTGAGACAGTTACTTCAGTCCGTTTGCCAGCTGTGATTTTATTTAATCCACATGGAGTGGAAGCACCCTTTGCAGAAATTCCTTTGGAAAAGGTTGATAAGATCTGGCTGTAACTGTAGCTTGTTGCAGTCTGTTAAGACATGTGAGCTACATGTTCATGCTAATTACACGAGATGCTAATTACACATAAAGGAAAATGCATATCTAGAACAGACAGGTTGTAATAATGGAAGAATTCTCAGTCTAGAATATTATGGACTTTCAGTTCTCTGGACTCAGGAGGTGTTAATGATGGATGTCATTTTGCTAAAGTTCCTGTATCAGGTTGACATTCACACACCCATACCTGAACAGCCATCAAAAGCATTGGCATAAATTATTCCTTGGCAATAGCTAAATAATCTGATCTAATGTTCACTCCTTGAGTCAGTTCTGTTTCTGGCAAAGTTAAAGTTTAGTCATTTTACTGGGTCCTGTTTCATAGAAACCTGATAAAATGAAAACTCTTCAGTGAATAAACCTAGACCTAGGGAAATTTGTAATTTAGATTGTGCAGTATTTGAGATGGTTATATTAAGTAAGGGCTGCAGGGGAAGTTAACCCCACTGAAACCATTTCTTTTTGGTTCACTTCATTTAAGTGGGTTTCTTTTATGAGGACTTGATGAAACAGGACATAATAAAGCATCTTGTAAATCAGTTCCTTTTTTTCTCAGCATACCCACAGATGAGAAATGAAATGTTCAAAATGAGAACCAGTATGGCTTCACTATAATTTTGTATTATATGAAGATAACCTATTTCTTGTGTTCATTGGTGATGTAGGGTTTGATCATAAACTGCTGTAAACCATTAAAGCTTATCCTGCTTGAACAGGAACCAGATATTAAACCCAATAGACATGCGGCCATTAGCATATGGTGGCCACGTCTGAATAATGTTAAGAAGGTGTCAGTGCCACCACTGTCCATTTATGAGAACAATGCAAAGTCTTTAAGGAAAGAAATGGGCAGTTTGCTACTTGAGTATTTGATGGTACATTGCTGTCATCTCTAAGGTTTGCTGCCATATAATACCATGTTCATTTTATATACATACAAATATTTCAGACACAGCCATTAATGCCCTTCTAGTCTGCCAATATACCAAAACAGTTGTTCCAATAATAAGTATCCAGGCTCTTCTTAAAAATATCTAAACTAGTGCTTGCTTTAGTGTAATTTGGTAGTCTATTTCATGCATTATCTGCTCTTTCCCGAGAACAGTTAGTACACTTCTCATGCCTATAGAATCTCTTACATAGTTTGTCTGATGATTCTCTACTATTTTTAACTCCAAACATTCACAGAAGTCATTTTTAAATGCTCTATATACCTGAATAAGATTTATTCTTAAATATCTAATTGAGACACTGTACAAGTTCAGCTATTTTAGTCTTTAATAATAACTTAAATTTTCACATCTATGGATGTCCTTGGCATATTTCCATTGTACTCTTCCCAGTTTACTCATGCTTGTTTTCTTATAAGGTTGCCATATTGTTATTCCATATTCAAGTTTGAGCCTAATGTAACTAACAAACAATTACATCATTATTTCTGATTTTCTAGACTTTATAAATCCTTCTATACAGCATATAGTTCTATAACTTTTAGTTATGTACTCACCATAACTTCAGATGTTTGGGATCCATCTCGCCTACATTCTGACTGATGGGGTTCGGAGCCGATCCCTCGGCTCCGACTCGGCACGCTTATGCTATAGAGCGAGGCCTCTAATTGGCTGAGCTATCTTTATCCCAGGATGCACCACCACTAATCCCCCAGATCTTGTTTGTCCGCATTCATGCACACATGCACAGCTTGTTTATATAACATTGTTAGATGTTTCAAGATGAAACAACAGGATTCGGACCTTCTGATATCCTCTGATCTCCAAGGAAGGGGGAAGGAGGGTGGGTTATTAGAATGTAGGCGAGATGGATCCCAAACATCTGAAGTTATGGTGAGTACATAACTAAAAGATGTTATGTGATCCTATCTCGCCTACATTCTGACTGATGGGACAGCGTCCCTAGCACCTAAATCCCGGGTGGCTCATTGGAAAACACTCCTGAGCACTGTGGAACCAAATGAAGGTCGTCCTCTAGATGCCACATCTAATTTGTAGTGAGAAATGAAGGTGTGCGGGGAAGACCATGTAGCCGCAGCACAAATGTCACCAATAGCAAGCTTGGAATGAAATGCTACCGAAGTAGCCATAGCCCTTGTAGAATGAGCCTTGACAGAGGTGGAAAGCTCTTTGTTAGAATAAATATAAGCTTGAGTAATACAGTCCCTGATCCATTTGGCAATAGTGACCTTTGTGACCGCGTTGCCCAATTTGTTTTCTGCAAAGGACACAAACAACTGATCTGTTTTCCTTGATTGTTTGGTCCTGTCCAAATAAAAACGTAACTGCCTGTGGACATCTAGTGTGTGGAAAATAAACTCCGCTTTATTGGAGTATTTTGGGAAAAAACTGGGAGCTCTAACGACTGTTGCAAGCATAAAGTAGAACAGACTTTAGGAACAAAAGAAGGATTTGGTCTGAGGGATACCCTGTCTGTATGAAAAACCAAGTACGGGGTTTCACTGACAAAGCTTGAAGTTCTGAAACCCTCCTGGCTGAAGTAATTGCCACTAGAAAGGCTGTCTTCCATGATAGAAACTTTAGATCACAGGTAGCTGCCGGTTCAAAGGGAAAAGAAGTCAGGGCATGTAATACTATATCGAGATCCCATGGAGGTGCAGGATGAGAAATCGGAGGTCTTAATAAAGCAGCACCTTTCAAGAAGGTCTTACACAACCTGTTGCTCATTAAAGGTGGGTCTATGGATTCATGAAAATTAGAAATCGCTGCCAATTGTACTTTGATGGTAGAAACAGAAGAGCCTTGATTGAAAAGAGAGGTCAGGAATTTGAGTACTTCTGCCACGGAGTAGAAATGGGGTCCAGGCCCGGAGTTGAGCCCAGATAGCAAACCTTTTCCATTTGCTAGAATACAGTTTCTTCGTAGCCGACTTGTGGGCTGAAGACAATATGTGCACCACATCTGGATCAAGTGCATGTCTCCTGATTATGGTCGGAAGAGGAGGAGCCAGGCCGTCAATTTTAATGTGTGTAGGGACTGGTGTAGTAGTCCCGACTGATGAATCAGTAGGTCTGGGACCTGGTCCAGGAACTATGGACCTTCCAGAGCATGTTTCCGAAGATAGGGAAACCACACATGACGAGGCCAGTACGGAGCAATTAAGATCATCTTGCTGCTTAAGAGAGATGCCTTTTGAATCACTCTGGGGAGGAGAGGAACTGGAGGGAAGGCATAAAGCAGTCCGGTGGGCCAAGGATGGACTAATGCGTCCATAGGGCTCTTCCCCGGAGCCGGGGTTAAGAGAAAAATTCTTTGCACTTCGCATTCAGAGGAGTCGTGAAGAGGTCGCAACACGGAACTCCCCATTCTCTGAAAATCTGCCTTGTAATTGTCATATTCAGAGACCATTCGTGAGGAGAGAGGATGGTTCTGCTCAACCTGTCGGCTATGACATTGGATTTGCCCGGTATGTGAGTAGCCACTAGGAAGCGTTTGGTCGAGACTGCCCATTCCCAAACTCTCATCGCTTCTCTGCAAAGAGGATAGGATCTGGTCCCTCCCTGTTTGTTCAGGTACCAGACAACTGACATGTTGTCTGAGTGAATAGCAATTACGCCCTGAGGGAGGTAATGGTGAAGGGCTCGAAGGGACAGGAGTACTGCCCTCATTTCTAGGATGTTGATGTGGAGAGGGGTCTCTTCCGGGTGCCATTTGCCTTGGACTGACCTGCCCAGGGAATGCCCCCCCCACCCCATCTGGGAGGCGTCCATGGTCAAAGTGGCCGCTGGATGAGGAAGAACAAAGGGTCGTCCCTGGTCCAAATTGAAGGACACTAGCCACCAGCGAAGGTCCCGTTTGCAAGATTCTGTGATCCATATTAGATGATTGAGAGGGAGTTCCTGAAAGGACCACTGAGTTGAAAGAAGCCACTGGAGGATTCTCATGTGTAACCTTGCCAAGGGAACTAGCAGAACTGTGGCAGACATCGATCCCAATAGCTGTAGGACCATTCTGGCTGGGGCTTTGGACCTGGGGAGTAAGGCTCGAACCTGATTTTGAATGGTCTGAATTCTGTCTGCAGGTAGATAGACCCGCATCTGGTTTGAATCTATCTCTACCCCTATGAATCTTATTCTTTGAGATGGCCTTAACACAGACTTTGGCCAATTGAAGGTGATTCCAAGGGAATTGCCCAGTGATATTGTGGCTTGCAGGTTCTGTAGAAGTAGATGCTTGGAGGTGGCAGTTAGGAGCCAGTCGTCTAGGTACGGAAACACCTGGAATCCTAGACTTCTCAGGTGAGCAGTCACTACTGCCAAGCATTTGGTGAACACCCTGGGGGCTGTGGTGAGACCAAAGGGCAGCGCACGGAACTGAAAATGACTGCCTCCTAGGCTGAAGCGCAAGTGTCTCCTGGACGTTTGATGTATTTTGATATGGTAATACGCGTCCTTGAGGTCTATGGAGCACATCCAAACACCTTTCTCCAACAATGGGAGAATGGTTTGTAAAGTGACCATTCGCAACTTGGACTTCTTGACTGAATGGTTTAGGTTGCTTAGGTCCAAAATAGGCCTCAAGTCCCCGGTCTTTTTTGGCACCAAAAGAATCTTGAGTAAGTCCCTAATCCGATCTGGTCTGCGGGGACCGGTTGGTTGACTCCTTTTGCAGCAGCTTTGAAACTTCTAAGGCTGCGGTATCCCGTTGACTGGGTGGCGGGTCCGGGATTCTTTTGGACTGAGGGGGGGGGACAACAGAATAGGATGGAATAACCTCCGGCGATAATTCGAAGCACCCATCGGTCCTGAGTGATCCCTTCCCAGGCCTTCAGGTGCTTCGAACGACCCCAACTGGCTCCGGAGCAGCACAGTCGGGCAATCCCTCAGGGACTATGAAAAGCTGAAGAGCCATGAAAGGACTCGTGGTCTCCAGTGTTGCGAGGGCCTCTGCCGCCTCTGCGATGGCGTCTTCCTGATGAATTTCCCCTCCTCTGCCTCTGGAGGGGAACCTTCCTGCTGAGAGGGGTAAGACTTCTGAGATCTACGGAACCACATCTTCCCTCCTCTTTTAGCCTTGGGATAAGGCCAAAAGGGAGTGGAAAATCGTGCCCCTACGGCAGTCAGAGTCTTACCCTCCTGTTCACAGTGGGTAAGTGTGTCTTTCACCTTGGGCCCAAACAGGGAGGACCCATCAAAGGGGGCGTCGGCGAATGAAGACTTGAAGGCCTCCGCGAAATGACACAGGCGGAGCCAGGCTTGTCTCCGTAGAGCAATGCCTGTACCCGCCGCTCTACTCGCCCCTTCGGCCGCATACGAAATGAGCCTCATGGACGAGTTCAAAATGGACGACATCGTAGCCAGCTGAGAACCAACCATCTGGGCCAGCTCCTCAGGCAGGTTACCTAAGAGGGTATCGGATAGCTCCTTAATCAGATCCCTCTGGAATCTCGTAAAGTGCATCAGGTAGTTCAGAGACCTCAGAGTAAAGGCCGCTGAACTAAGGGTGCGCTTACCGTACCGATCCATGCTCCTAGACTCCTTATTAGGAGGATGGACGGACGTAGAAGCCTCTGCTACATCTTGCTGGGTAGCAGATGCCACCACCATAGCATCCACAGCCACACCTTTCGTAAGAAACTCTCTATCTGGGGGCGCCGAAAGAAATTTGTTTGGATGAGCGGGCACCGGTTCCACAGAGTCTGGGTGTTCCCACGCCCTTCAACAGATCAAATCTAAGAGCTCGTTGATGGGCGGAGACACCCAGGAGGCGGAGGGCTGAGCCCCGAAGGCCTTCAGGAACACCGACTCATCAGCAGAGGGAGGTTTGGACTGCCAGCCACCTCGTTGTTTTAGGGCTTCCAGGATGTCTGCAAAGGAGACATCATCCGAGGACGACTTGGGGGACCCCTCTGCATCATCGAGATCAGTGTCAGATGTCAAAGACTCGTCAGGGGAGTCAACGTGCTTCCTCTTGCACGTTTTCTTCCTGGGAGGTTCTTCTGAAGAGGCTTCAGAAGGACCTCCAGGAGGGGGAGAAACCCCAGTGGGGGTAACCTGAGGCCCAGGGGCTCCGCTGTCTGCGGACAGGGGGACTGCCAACGACCCAGTCTCCAAATGTAGGGAAGGAGCTGGGGAAATTGTGGAGGTAGCCAATGAAGATTTGGCTAGAGCACTCCTCATAGCCCTGAAGGTGGGACCACCAGAATCCTGGGAAGGTCCCCCCTCCGTGGCCACGACAGTGGACGGTACTCCCGCCGACGCACCAAGAGGGAGACTTGGGACCGAAAGCATCAATCCCGAAGCCTCCCCCCCAGGGCCGAAGGAAGAAGTCCGTGCACTGAACTCCGACCCGAGAGTCGGAGTCGGAGCAAGGGTCGGGCCTGACCCTAACACCTCCACTGGTTCCACCAACACCTGCTCCAACGGTGCCAAAGCTGTTGGAGGAGGAAGTACAGTAGGGGAGTGGACCATCGGCTCCAAAGCCAACTGGGCTGGAGCCGAAACCATCTTTTGGAACACCGGAGACTGGAAGAGTCGAAGGAGCACCCTGTCGATGTCCGAATCAGACATCATGGATGATCTCAAGGATACCGATCGGGCCCAAACCGATTTCTCCATCGGCTCCGAAGGGCTCGGGGACCGGCTCCGAAAGGACTCAACAATTATCGGCTCCGAGGAAACCTTTAAGGAAATTTCCCTCGGCGCCGATAAGGACTTCGGCTCCGAGGGGGAAGAGTCTGAGCCGATGACCCTTATCGGCTCCAATATCAGTGGAGCCGATGAGGGTGACCCGCCTCTCGATGCCCCAGACCTCGGCTCCAAAACCAGAGGGGTCGAGGCTGGAGGCATCGAGGCAGACCGTTCCGACCTCGGCTCCGAAGTCCGTGGAGCCGATGGAGAAGTCTGCTTATCTTTCTTAGCCGTCGGTTCCAACTGACTGGTCGGAGCCGGCGCTTTCTTCTTCTTAGAAGGAGACGGAGAGGAAGATAAAGCCTCCTCAAAAGAAGGCTTGATTAATCCTTTGAGGATTAATTTGTTTTTCCTCTCCTGGAGGACTCGGGAGGAAAACGCATGGCATACACTGCACGATTCCTGCAGATGTTTGGCACCAAGACAATAGACGCACGAGGAGTGGTCGTCCGTTATGGACATTTTGAACCCACACCTAGTGCACTTTTTAAACCCGGAGGGTTTATGTTCTTTAGACATAGTCCTACAAGAAAAACAGACCACAACAGTAAACTTAAGGGTTTGACACACAGGAACAAATAGTATGCCACTAACTCAGAAATATTTAAACTGAAAAACTTTTTTTTTTTTTTTTTTTTTTTACACACACAGAAAGTGAAAGAGAAAGGGGAAACAAGGAGGGTCAAGACCCTCTAACTCAAACAGGTACTTGACCCACTCACAACCACTGAGAAGTAGTAACCACAGGGGAAGGCCCCTCTAACTTAAACGGAACCTTCTCTGACAGGAAATTATACTAGAAATTCAATCAAACTGCCAGAAACACACTCGTACACAAAGAATAGCCATTAAAACAGCTTTTGGGTTTAAATGAAGCAAATACTGACAGGAAAAAAGGCTATATATATAGTACTTAGCCCAGCCAATGTTGAGACCACGTCCAAGCTCTGTAAGCGGAAAACGAGATCTGGGGGATTAGTGGTGGTGCATCCTGGGATAAAGATAGCTCAGCCAATTAGAGGCCTCGCTCTATAGCATAAGTGTGCCGAGTCAGAGCCGAGGGATCGGCTCCGAACCCCATCAGTCAGAATGTAGGCGAGATAGGATCACATAACATCTATCATTAACCAATTGGTTGATATGATTAGAAAAACTCAAAGCTGGATCTACCCATATACCCAGGTCCTTAAATGAATCTACAGTTTCAATCACTGTGTGCTGCATTAAATAGTCACCTTTCAATTTATGTCTCCCAAATCTCATATGCCTATTTTTGATGTATTTATCAGCATACTATCCTCATGTGTTAAAATGGTCAATTTAGTCAACTTCTTTTGCAGACAGTCTGTAAAACATGTTATCAGTTTACCCAATTTCAAGTCATCTGCATACAGACTGTAGAACACCTCAGATAAAAAAAGAGCTGAAAGATACAATCAAACAAGTATGGGTCTAGGACAGAACCCTGTGGGACACCCTGACTGTAACCAAGAATTTTACCTGTCTAATTGCTGTATGATGCTTGTCACATCCTATTGGCAAGCCATGCAGCTATCTATCTTGCCTTTTATACCTAGTTGTTCTGATTTATTGATCAGTCTTTTGTGTATAACCCTGTCAAATGCTGAAGTTAAATTTAAATATATTACATTACAGCACATTTTTTCATTCACAGCTGTTATTATATTGTTATGGAACATCACGTTACAGGTGGTAATAGATTTATTTTCAGCATATACATGGTGATATATGGTTTCAAGTCCCAGCCTTTCCAATCCTGACAATAATGTATCCAGTATTACCTACTTTATTATTTTCCACAGCATGAAAGCAAACTTAAGAGTCTATATGACTCTGGGTTTGCCCTACTTCCTTTTCCCTTAAAGACAGGTTTAACAAGTGCATGTCTGCAATCTTGAGGAATCTCCCCATATTTATACAAACTAGTAAATAATGATATAATGGTATCGTAAGTTCTTGCAAAAGTGTTCTTAGGTCATATTACTAATTCCATCTCCTCCCTGTGCTTTGTTTGTATCCAGTTTGCACAGGTCTTTTTCAATGTAATCTAATTTGATTTCAGTATCTGAGGTTACCTAAATGCCACCGGGACAATTTATCACCCCTTCTGTGGAGCCAAGGGATTTTGCATAATGTTTTGTAAATATATATATAATCTGTTATGTCTGAGAATAAATTTTAGAACCTACACACTGTTTATTAATTTGTATGTATTTACTCCTTTCACATCAGATGTATCTATAAAGTGGTTTCCTGATATACTCAATGTCTTTATATAATTTTTTTTCAAATTTTCTTGATCTTGTCTTACACTATGTTTAATTTGTCTGCCCAGCTTGTTTATTTCAATTTTCAAAGTTGTAGTTCAATCTGTTTTCCATGTCTTATATTTTTGTCTCTTACCTTAATCAAGTATACCACTGTTAGGGAAATATATCTTCCTGACATTGTGTGCCTAGATTCTGATGTTAAACATTTTTTTTGCATTCAAACAATTTCTCTTTTAAAACTTTGCACATTACTTCTGCAATTTTTCTACTGAAACCATAATTAGCGTTTTCCTTTTCTATTAATTATTTTCATTTTTTACAGCCATAACCACATTATCATGCTGGAAATGTCTAAAATTTCACAAGGATTTTATTCTTCTGGCATATTCCTTTTCAACTTCCATTTTTTTGTCTAACTTCATGAGGTTTTGGATCTTTTGTCCTTCATCTCACCCTAACAGCTTTGTACAAAGAATCTCAACGTTCTTTTTTAGCATGACTCCTGCCAGGGTATCATGTTCAGGGCATTCGGGTATTTTCAGGCATGGTTGTTTTGCCATTTTTACTAAATTATATTTCCATCAGACACTTCTGACATAATGAGCTGCATATGCTCCATTAGGATCCATTATACAAGGAAGTGAGAATGGCAAACTAATAACCACACACATGATATTCTTTTTGGTATTTTATTTTCTAATTTTTGATTTGTGTTCAGTACATTTATTCAGCCAGTGCAGTCTCTGGGTATTGGGTTATTATCATTTAGTCTGTTCAGTTTTCGGGTTTTGGCAGGCTGTTACATTAATTCAGAATTCTAACATACAAAAAACAATAAGAGCTGCAAATTACTCAGCAAGTTATTAAAACAAACTGATACACAAAACAAGAAGTGAGCACTTTCATCCTTACAGATGACTTTTTCAAAGTTCAGTATTACATATCTGTTAAAAATAAATTTCTTTAGCTTTGCAGGTTGTAAACCCTCATTGCAAGTAAAAGTAGTATATAATGTTTATAACAAGGCTGTTCTTTGTTCTTTCAATTTCATTTTTCTAGGGCAATTTTCCTTCAAGTTCCCCATGCCAGAAGGTAGGCATTGTTTTTTTTAATTTATATTTTCCTTAGATTACTGTGCTTTCACATGTTGATAATTTCTTAACAAATTCATGTGCAGATACTTGACCACATACTAATAATTCTTTGTAACGTAATTCTTTCTTTCTTTCTTTTTTGTCTTTCTGCAGATTCTAAAAAGAAGATAACACTTGTCCGATTTCCAAGTGAGTATTGTATTGAAAAATGTGTTAGTCAAGCCAGAAAAGCCAATCAAAAAGTCTGAAAAAAGTAGGGACCTTTTTTCTTTGGTTTTAGTCATTTTTATACAGTCCTTTCGGTCTTCTACAGCATTTTTTTTCTAGTCTCCCTTATTCTGTGTTTGTCTCTTCTTCTTTCATCTACCACCCAATCTGCCTTAAATGTTTTCAGTGTTACTTTTACAGTTTTTCTGTTGCTCATAAAAATTGGTTGCCCTGCAAGTATTTTTGAACACACTGGGTGAATTGTAGTTCACCAAATACAGGCTGCCAAAGGTGCATTTTGTCATGACTTGAAGTGCAAATCCTTACTCCATGTGGGAGCTTTGTTTGTATGAGACTACTATGCACTTTTCATAGGTAAGTACTAGGCTGCCTGCCTTGTAGATTATTTTAAACCTTTCCAATTTCCCTTTCAAAGGTGGGACTCAAACTCTGTACCTGGGGTCTGTGAGGTAAACACCTTAACCATTGTACCAACCACCCCACCCACTTCAATTGGGAATTTCTTCTTTCAGTGTTGTTTGACTGTGTAGTTCTTATATATAAGTTTAGGGAATGGGGGTCTGTTTTCCATATGGGGATGTGGAGGGGCTTGCCCCTTGTAAAAACATTTATCTTAAAATTTAAGGTATTGTAGGCCTAATGGGTTCTCAGTCAGTTGTGACTGAACTGTAGATTTATGGTAAGACATTGAGTTTTCAAGATTACTTATAGTAATGTGTGCATTCATCAAAACTCATCAGATTCCGTTTGTGTTGTGTTTCTTTGGGTATTAAATGGTTGACGGTAACAGTGAAATTGTTGAGAGTGTGTTTGTGAATGACAGGAGTACCTGTCAGGAATTACTGTGCTTTATACCAAGATCAGGTTATAGTGGTGGGGGTAAGAAAATGAGTTCTTTCCCTTACTGTTGTACGATCACAGAGTTAGTATGTTTAGTGGGGAGCAGTAAATAACAACCAAGCAACCAAACAAAACAAAAAGTCAGGCTGCCCCAAGGCTCCAACTCACGACTGCACAATGCCCAAACAATGAAATATGTCCACTTGACAAAATAATCCACTTGATGCAAAAACGAGTGTAGAATGGAAGAATTTATTGCAGGTACAATCCACAAAAACAAACCACTAGTGCACGAAGACAGGGTTAAGCGCTTTCATCTGTAATCAGACTTCATCAGAACCCTGAACCAGGAAACCAAGCCCAATTTTATACACTAATCAGAAAAATAGGCACCAAAAATCTTAAAGAAACCTTTCAATACAATTCAAAACATTTTTCTCAATGTGAGAAACAAAAAATTAATAGTTTCTAAACATATATATAAAACCTACCCATCACAAAAAATACACCTAATACATAACAATTATAAGTGCATAAACATGTCTACTGTTGTACATTAAAGTTACATGATTAAAAATCTAAAAACTCTAAAAAATACTAATAAAATACCCTAAAGTAATAGGAAGGGAAATTGAGAGGAGAATTCAAACTTGTAAAAAAGGTTTAATACTTATAAAATCGTTAATCCCTGGGAAACAAGTAGCGTAGTTCTAAACTGCCAAATGGCCTCCCTTTTAGCCAAATTAACTTTCCAATTCCCCCCACTGGGAACAATATCAACCCTATCTATAATAAAAAACTTAAAAATATGAGTATTATCGTGAACAGATACATGTTGAGCTAGGGCGTTCTTGAGATCACCAGTTCTAATTTTATACAAATGTTCGTATATACGTTTTCTAAAAGGCCTCTCGGTCTTTCCGATATAAAACACGGAACATTTGGAACAAAGGGCTAGGTATACCACTCGAGAAGTTTGACAGTTACCACCTTTACTTTTAACATAAACTTTATTAAGGTCACCCAACCTAACCCCATTAGTTTCTAATACCGATGAACATTGACCACAATGTCTACATTTCTTCGTAGTTCCAAAGGTGAATCTAGGTTTTTTCCTTAACTCAAGGAGGTCCTTAATGTTTAGACCTGTTCTATACACAAAATTAGGTTGACTGCCCAAAATATTAACACAATCATAGTCAGATTGAAATAATCTCCAACAATCAAAAATGATGTTTTTTATATATTGCACGTATGGAGAAAAAGTCAAAACACATACTCTAGACTTGTGCATGGAGGAGGAGAAAGAATTTTTCCTAAAAAGATCACCCTTCCCTAAAATTGGAAAGAATTTATTACCCCATTCACGTGTGACATAAGAGATGACATCATTTAACATGCCACTCGGATAACCCCTGTCCAAAAACATTAATTTAATAAATTCCAATTCCTTTACCATAACGGCTTTGTTAGAAGACATACGGGCAGCTCTAATGCATTGCCCTTTAAATATATTCTTAAAAGTGTACCTGGGATGGTCACTTGAAAAATGCAAATAGTTATTCGAAAATGTATCTTTTCGATATATCCTAGAGTCAAAGCCGTTGCAAGAATGACTAATAAAGGTGTCCAAATAACCAATCCCATTAGTAGAAAATTGATGAGTGAAACGCAGAAAGTCCGTAGTTTTATTAATATAATCCATAAATATAGGGATCTCACTAACAGGCCCATTCCATAAGATGAATAAATCATCCAAATATCTACTGTAAAAGGAAATGTTGGAAAAATGTTTACAAGGAAAAAGAAAAAGTTTCTCCCACTCATACATAACAAGATTAGCGAAGATGGGTGCACAAGAGGCACCCATCGCCACCCCTCTGGTCTATCTGTAAAATTCTCCTTCAAAACTGATAAAATTGTAGTCCAAGACCAAGGACATCATGTCGACCAAAACACAAATTCAATCCCAAGTAAAACTAGAAATTGATCTAAGACTATTTGCAAAATATTCCAATCCTATATCCTTCGGGATACATGAAAATAGGTCGACAACATCGATAGTCAAAAAAATTAAGTCCTTGTTCCACAAATCAGGAGATAATTTCCCTAAAAAAGACCAGGAATCTTTGATAAGGTGGGGAATTTTCTCATATAAAGGTTTGGTCCATCGATCAATGACCATACCAATAGGAAAAGGTTTAGACTTACTACCAGAAACAATAGGCCTGAAGGGCGGGTTGGAAACACATTTGTGGACCTTGGGGATGCCAAAAATAGTTGCTAAAACAGGAAAATCAACCTTAATAAAGTCATAAATATCTTTGGAAATTCTGTTGTCAAGTAAATATTCCTCAATAGCGAGGTCAATTTTACGATATCCTACATTGATTTCATTAAGAGAGACCACTTCATAATTACCAGATTCCATAACAATTTTAGTCATAGCATTAACATAGTCCACATTTTTGTACACCACAACTCCGCCCCCCTTGTCAGGCTTCATAACACGTAGTTCAGAGTTAGAAAGAAAAAAGTCCAAACACTGACGTTCATCCCTAGCAAGATTGTCTAAATTGCCGGAGGAAAAGACTAAATGCATCAGAAGATGGCTGTCATTCTGAACTATCTGATTTGGAAGTAAGGCTATTAGCCAGGGCCTATAAACCAGATGAGATACAGAGAGGGTTTGATGGGCTACATTTGTTGAGGAGAGATGTGGCATGTCCTTATTTCTCATATTCAACCCCTGATGTATGTATGTCAGACAGGAAGAACGCTAGTAGTGAGATAAGAGTTCCCTTATTTTATACACGTGATGTTGGTTTGATTAAGGACATTATCGGTAACAATTGGGGTGTTCTTACTGTGGATCCAGCCATCTGACAGATTGTTGGGGATATCCCCCATTTTGTCTATATGAATAAATGAAATTTTAAAAGGATGTTATGCTATGCTAGAAGTTTACCTAATCCGTCAACTGAAGAACACCATTGTTGCACCACTCCATGTAAAGAATGCAACTACTGTCATTATATCAATAGTAGTGGCTCCTTTTTGCACCCTGTCACCAGCTATCAGTATAGCTTTCATGCTGTTGCCAACTTTCCAATGGAGCACATAGTATACCTGGCTTATTGTGAAGCCTGTGGTGCATACTATGTTGGTAAAACAGACAGGAAGTTTAAGGATAGGATTAGGGAGCACCTGTATCATATTAGAATTAAGTCCAACAGTAATGCCTTTGCAAAGCATGTAATGAACACCGATGTGCACCATACTTTCAAGTTTATGGCTATTGAGGTGATCTTTCCTAATCCACGAGATGGGGATATTAGGAATTACACAAAAGGATGAGAGACCAGGTGGATTATTAGACTCGGGGCAGAATGGTGGCCAGGGTTAAATGACAAGGTCCTCCTAAGACCAATACTTAAGTCTAGAGGTTTAAAAGTGAAGTAAATGACTAATGATGAATGGTTTTACATGTATATTAGATTTTATATGATTGTTTTATTTTTTATTTTTTAATTATTACTATTTTCTATTTTTATCTTATTGTTCTTGTCTTTTATATGTTTCAGTTGATGTTACATTGCTGTGGGTTTTGGTAGTACTGCTTTAAATCCTGTGCTAATTAACTAGTTGATTGTTATTCAGGAAGTATAAATTCAGCCTTATTTTCATCTGTAAATTGCCTATAGAAGCTCTGTGGGTTGAAAGCACTTGCCTGACTGTTCCAGTTTTGTGAATGAACATTCAATTTTATTCCAGTGCTGTATGTGGGATTTGTTTTCCAGCCTTAGTCTGCTCTACTGCTAATACTCTGCTTGTGGACTTATTGGATTTATACTTAGCTGTGGAGCGTTTATCCTCTGGAGGTGTTGTTTTTTTGTCCCAATAGTCTATTTTAATTGTCTGAGATGAGTACCTAGCTAGTTAAGATTATAGTTGCTAAGGAGAATAAATGCATGTTTCAGAGTATTGTTGCATTTTAATATCTTGTTTTCATAATGTTACTGTGAATGGATGGGAGCATATGCAATTGTTATTTAAAGCTTCAGGACTGATATTATGGTCTAAAATATCAAATTCAGTGAAATCTCATTGTTTTCTGCTACTCAGACATCCATATTTTGAAATGCTATGCTGTTTTCTAAGCGACTGGAAAAATGATGTCCCTGTTATTATTGTATATTTGGTAAAACCATTCTTTGATTTTTGTATGCATTTGGTAAGATTTCAGTACACATAAGAACATTAACTAAAGATTGTAATGAGGCTGTTCTTTCTGCTTCATTTTCTAGCTCTGATTTATATGAAGTTTTTTGTTCCCTTAAGTAAGTATTTTTTTTTTCTCTGGCTTTTACAAAGTTCTAAGTATGTGTAATTTTAAGCAGTTTATATGTGTGTACTTTACTGCAAACTAGGAATCACTGGTAACCTTTTTTTTTTAGATCAAGAACTAACTTTGGACTTAACTACAGGTAAGTGTTTCCCAAAAACACAAATAAGTCAAGTCAAAATGATAAATTAAAACTTTTTACAAAAATGGGTAGGTCGAGCTATTCTTTATCTTAAACCATGCAGTGGGGTCTACCTCATCAATCTCCTAACTTTTTCCCATTTTGGATTGTGATCATCTTTCTTCAGCTCCCCCTTCTGTCAGTCTGTCTGTCCATCTGTCTATCTAGCTGTCTTAGCCTGCCTTTTGCTTTGTTGATGTAGTACCTCAGTTGCTTATAGTAACAGCTGACTAAATTAAAATATTTTCTTTCTTAGTTGTGTTTTAATTCTTTTACTTTGTTTCAGTGTCTGCTGTATTGTCCTTTAATACTTATTTTTATTGTTTTCTGCATATCAATCCATCCATCTATCCATAAACCCTTTTCCCATTTCTGCAAATGAGGACAGGGTGACAATCATCTACAGCCAATGTTCACACTGCTAGGTGGATAGCCTTGCCATGGTTGTTCCTCCATGCCACATACAATCATGCAGAAGCGTGCGCACATACGCAAACACACACGCACAGATACAGACACACACGCACACACGCACACGCACACACACACACACACACACACACACACACACACACACACACACACACACACACACACACACACACACACAGACACACACAGGTATACGGCCAATTTAGAGCATCCAGTCCACCTACTGTATGTCTTTGAATGTGGTAGAAAAATGGAGCATCCAGAGAAAACCCATGCAAACACAGGGAGGACATGCAGATTCTGTCCAGAAGGCAACCCAGCTGAGAATCGAACCAAAGAACCTCTTGCTGTAAGGCAATAATGGTACCTGCTGCACCACTGTATATGATTTAAGTTATTCTTTTATTACGGTTCTTCCTAATAACTATTGTTTCTCCAGAATGCCTGTTTAGTATGCTCTGGGTCCAGTCCTTTTTTTTACCAAGTCCTACCTGTTAGGATGTTCCTCCAGTAAGTTGACAATTGAATTTCAAAACTCTACCGCTTTTTTGTCTCTAGCCTTCTCTCTTAAGACATTAAACTCCAGTATAATATAAACAACTTTGAAAAAAGATGATGTTTTGAGTTTGCCCATTTCTTTTACATCAACTGGCAATTTGTAGTCCCTCTGACCCTCCTTCTGTTTGACTGTATTTATGTACCATATCATGCTAGAGTTTCTGGATGTACAAAATTAAAACAAATATGCTTTCATTTAATCTATACACAGGTCCTTTTAGCTTTTTGAGTACTGCATGGTTTCCCTGATTACCAGATACGCTGTGCTGTACAAGGTGACATGAATGAATAGAATGGTTTAACCTTTTAATCTGATCCAACAGATCAAACAATTGAAATGAAGCCCCATTTTAATATTTGTTAAGTGTGAGCCAGGTTGTCCTATCATAGAAAACTGAAATACTAATGCATGCTGTTGGGTGGCAAAACGGCAAGGCAGCAAAGCTGTGATGACATCCCTCAGGTTTGCATGCTGTAAACATAAACAAGCATAAACAACTGCAAACCTGCTGAATGAACATAGCCACATACATCACCTTCCATGGGGTCTACTTTATTCCCACGAAAGCTGAATCGGTTGAATACAATTCACGCGAACCATAATGAGCGAAACACGAATACGTCGAATGCACTAAACCGCGAAATTTGAAATCTCGATCTCTCATAGTTGGCCAACCCCACCACCCGTAACATACTACCTACCGAAACATAGTAAAAAACAACACATACACACGCTAACCAAAACCCTACTTCTAACCCTAAAGTAAAGCACCAAAACCCTACTTCTAACCCTACACTAAACCCTACATACACAACTATCTATGTACTATCCTTAACCCCTCCCTAACCCTAAGGTCCGTAACTACCGCACACTTACCCTACTGAGCTATACCCAAACAAATTAATATCCCACACACATACACTTAAGAAAACCCTACACTAAACCTTACATACATTGCCTATATATGCACTTACCTTAACCCGCACCCTAACCCTAAGGTCTGTAACTATCACACACTTACCTTATGAAGCTATTCCGCAGACGGGCCAACTAATTCGATATTTCCACTTTCATGGTTTAGTGCATTCGACGTTCTCGCATTTCGCTCATTATGTGTCACGCGAATTGTATTTGACCGATTCGGCTTTTGCGGGAATAAAGTAGACCCCCTTCCATGTAGTATGAGGCATCCTAAGAGCAGTTTTGTTTCCAAATATAAAAGTAAAAGGATGACTGAGGAGAATAATAATAATTTCCTGTTAGGGTCAGTTCTAAGTCCATCCATAGTGTTGGTCATAAAGTGCACAGGCACATTTCTTTGCTGCACTGTTACTTATATGTCCTCTGGGATGTATTCAGCAGGAGTAATAAAACTGACCATTAGTTTATCTTTATGTTGGCCGTAGAAGCATGTAGGAGTCAGTGCATAAGCTACCTTCCCTCCTTATAGGCTGGTAGTATCTTCCTATTATTTACAAGCCTGTTGTGTATGTCAAGGCCGCAGATGACGTTCCAATCAAGTATATTCCTAGTCAGTAGGAAACTGGGTACTATTATGTCAGGACATCAGTGGATACTGATCTAGACCCATAACTCACAATCCTGCTCTGTATGTCTCTGGGTGCTAGTGATTCCATTTGTCACATGCAGCCCCCTCACCAACTCATTAAGTACTGTTATGGTCTTCTCATTCAAAGACATGCTCAGTAGGGGATGGGATGGTCACCATCAGACACAGCATTGCTAAGTATCACAGTAAATACTGGTGAGGCCCAGTAACAACTTTAAATTATAAGATTGCTTGGTGCCAGTCCCAGAATAGTGAGACCGAATGTGCAAAAATAGAGTCTTACATACATTAAGTCTGAGATTCTTATTTCTTGGAGTATTTTCTTTTCTCTGAGATATAGTGATCTTGGAGTTAGTATACATAAGTAGTAGAGGTGTGGAGGGTACAGGAGTACAAGTTCCCGGTCAAATGAAAATTGCCAAAAAATCTTTCGGCAATCCTTGAAGTTGCACTTTTCTTCATTGTTGTGCAACCTTGGGGTTGCTGTATATAAGTTGGGGGATCCCTGATCCCCCATGTAGGAGGTGAAGGGCACTTGTCCCCTTCCAAAAAAAAAAAACTTTTTGTAAAAATTGCCAAAAGTATTTTTTTTGGCAAATTATTTAAGCCAAACAGCATTCAATGTAAACATGTTCAATCTATCAACACAAATCCCAAAAAATAGCTTTAAAGAAGCACTGCAATTGTTGACATTTGCTGTTCTTCTTTAGTTTTGCTTTTCATAATTCTGGAACAAACAATTGTGTGTCTTTAATGAAAGTACTCACTTGCGCTATCTTCTATTACAACAAATTGAAGAGGAAACGCTGTGTGTACGACAAAAGACTTGAAATTTAATAAAAACAGCTCACAAATACACACTCCACAAAAACATGATAAACTTCACTTAATTAAGTGAAGTCTATCATGTTTTTGTGGAGTGTGTATTTGTGAGCTGTTTTTATTAAATTTCAAGTCTTTTGTCGTACACACAGCGTTTCCTCTTCAATTTGTTGTAAGAGAAGATAGCGCAAGTGAGTACTTTTTTGTTCCTTCCTACAACTACCCACATTTCCGCAGTTGTCTTTAATGAAAGCAAGGAGTCGTTCATGCTCATCATCACAACCCTGCTTAGTGGGTGCTTGTGTGGCCTTATCCTTTACAGTTCTGCTGACTAGGTCACTCAGTGGTAGCCTGGTTCCCAGCACTCACAGCCGTGATCACTATGTCACTGAGTGGTAGTGGGACCCAAGGAATGACAGTATATGTATCAGTCAATGATGGTGGGGGGCTATTACATGGCACCCACCAGGATGCCATTAGGTAATAGTGGAATATGTGACCTGCTTATTAGGTGTGTAGGTGCTGGTATGGTCCCCATAAGACAGCATTGGTAAGTATCCTACTGGGTGCTGCTGAAGTGCTGTTACTCACAGCCTGTTCATAAGATGAGTAGGGACTCCTGTTATGGTCCCCATTCCACAGCATTGATAGGCATTTGACATTGTAGAGCTGAGGTACCTTTACTCACAGTCTTTTCTTTAGATGAATAGGTGATGCTTTTGTACCCAGACACATGTGCACACACATACAGGACTGTAGAGTATATCACTGGACACTGCTGTGGTACCATTACATATAATCCACACACTAGGTCATTAGGTGATAGTGGGATCTGTGTCCCTTGTTGCCCTATTTATATCAAGTAGGTGTGGTCTTCATCAATCAGGACACTGCTGAGTATTTCTCTGGGTACTGCTGTAGTATTCCTACTCACAGTTCAGTAGGTCACTAGGTGCTGGTGTGGTTCTCATTACACAGGACACTGCTATGTATGCCACAGGTTACTACTGAGGTACCGTTACTCACAGTATGTCCATTAGGTGAATAGGTGTTGGTTTGGGCCTCATCAGACAGAGCATTGCTAAGTGTGCTACTGAGTATTGCTGAGGTACCATTACATACAAACTCCACAGTAGTTCATTGTGTAATGGCGTGATGTGAATATGTTGCTCACAGCACTGTTTATTATGTCTGTTAGTGACGGTTTAGCTCTCCTCACACAGACCACTGCTAAGTATGTAAATGGCTACTGCCAAGGTACCGTGACATACAAACGCCATAGTAGGTCAGCTGATAATAATGTGCTTCACGATGACTATAAAAAAGCTATAAAGATGGCATGATAGTTAGAGAAGTATCCGTTAACATTAAAAATATGTCACAAACATAATAATCATAATAAAATGCATGTGATGTCATCCATCCATCCATCCTCAACCCCTTTTCCCATTTTGCACATGGGGTTGGGGTGTCACTTCCGCAGTTGCACTGTATAAAATTTTAGTTTGTAAACAAAATAAAAGAATGATGTTGAAAATAAATACCTTGAAATTTAAATGAATCACAGATTATATGTAGTAGCTTTGAAAAAAGACTTGTAAAAATAATTACTTGCTCAAATAATTGATAGGTAGTAATTAAGCTAGTTTTTATAATATATACAACTGACATAGTATAAGTAAAAACAAAGCAGTAAAGAGTGAGGTGAACATATCTGGAGCTAATAATCATTATACAGGTATTTATATAGAGGTTAGCATATCATGAATATTGTACCTCTGAAGAGATTAAAATCATGTGTTTCTGTCTAGATATTTATTTATTTTATTTTCATGTGTCAGCTAGGTAGAACATTGATCCACATAGACCATTTTCAGGTTCTGCGTGGAAAAAGACTGGATATACGCAATGATGACAATGCTGAATCTGTGTACAGAGGTAGACTAGTGCAAAATGCTGTACAGTCAGTACTACATTTGTGTATTAATTAGAACATCCAGGCAAGAGTTGAACTGATATGTAAGCAATCAAATGAAGGGTGTTGCTATGTTTGCCTACATCATTTTAAGTTGACCTTTGAAACATTGGAAATAAAAGAATAAGGAGGTGCATTTGCACTATGTGCAGTTAACTTGGAAGACAAAGAGAAGAAGTCAGTGCAGGGAAAATACATAGGAAATTATAATGGTTAGTAGATAGGATAAACTGATAGTGGGGTTAGATGATGATGTGATTAAGTAGTTTATATGGAAATTTCTCTGATATGTGAGATGATTAGTGATGACAAGAGGAAGCATTAGAGAATGCCCATTTTATGTCTTATGTGGAGCAGTTACTGGTAGATTCTATGAAGAGACATTTTTTGAGTTGATTCTGTAATTCATGGAAGGAGAGAACTGATCTAAAATTTAATGGCCAAGATTCCCACATGAGGGGAGCCATGGAGTAGAAGCTGTGAGCTATACTGAAGTTTATTTATTAGAATAAAGAAAGAGGGGCGACTGAGATCTTAAATTGTAGTTTATACATCATTATGTTGAATCTATTTGCCAAAATGGGAAAGGTTTCTAAATGCATAAGCTTATTTGTGAATGATATTACAAGGGTGCATCATTGTATAAAGAAAGCCATTTTGTTTTTACTATAATATTGCAATGATGTTCCATTTATGGGGCAAGCACAATGAATCTATAGTTTTTATTAAAAGTGGTCTGGAGGGATGTGAGTTTTTTCTTTGAGGCATTTTCTTTGGTGATCAAGCCATATTTGAGTTGGTAAAGCAGGGCTCCTAGGCCTTGTCAATAGGTATGCCACCCTCTGGGATAGGAAGTGTGAAATCATTTTAACCAGAAAAGCAGAAGACTGATTTTAGCCATTGTGTCATTAACATGGTATTTAAAGTTTATTTTTTTTAATCCCACCATAGTCCTAAGTATTTGAAGTGGAACATAATATAGTTAGGTTCACAGTTATTAAACAAAATGTCCCACTGTTTAGGAACAGCAGTGAGTTTTCTCTGATGCCAAAGATTGTTTATTTATTTAGTTAGTTAGTTATTTATAATGTTTGCTTTAAGAGAGATATTTGAGAAGAAGCTAGAGATGATAAAGAGTCCAATTGGGCATTCCTAGACTTATAGAAAGCATATGACAAAGTCCCAAGAAAGCTAATTTTGACAGTCCTGTAATGGTTTAAAGTCCCAGAAACATTAGTAGAATTAGAGCAGGCTATGTGCAAGGACACAATGACCCAAGTATGAACATAGTTCTAGTCACACATAGGGGTTCGCAGTGGAAATGGATGTGCATAAGTGTTCAGCTCTGAGTCCACTGCTGTCCATACTGGTGATGGACTACATTAGCAAACAGGATGCAGAGTGCAGGTCAGCAATGTTGCTGTATGTAGACAATGTGGTATTATAGGCAGACTCTGAATGAGAACTTTTGCAAAGGATAGGGGAATGAAATGCAAAAGTGAAAGTGCACAGAATGAAACTGAGTACAGGTAAGACAGTTATGTCGCAGCAAATGATGGGGGAAATCAGAAGAAGCTGAGAATTGAAACAGAAGGGAAAATAGTGGAACAGGTTAATAGCTTGACGTATCTGAGAGGAGGGGTGGAAGGGAAGGAAAGTGTGAATGAGGAGGTCAAAGCTAGAATTGGAGGGGCTGCATCCAGCTGACACAGAATGTCAGGGATATTGAATGACAGAAGAATGCAAAAGATGCTGAAAAATAAGGTATACAAAAGAGTAATGCAACCAGTACTGCTGGATGCTACAGAAACCTGGGCACCGAAGGCAAAGCAGTTGAGGATGCTAGATTTGATGGAGATGAAGTGCATGAGAGGGGTGGAAGGATGCACACTGTGAGACACAAGAAGAAATAAGGACATCAGAGCAGAAACCCAAGTAGCTCCAACTGCAGATAAGGTCAAAGAGAACAGATTAAGGTGGTTCAGGTACATATGCAAGAAAGCAGAAGGCAATCTGATGAAGAAGATTTAGGGCAGACAGGAAGAAGGCAAGAGGAAACAAGGGCAATGAGCAAAAAAATGGGTGTATTGTTTGGGAGAAGACCTGCAAGAGTCATGCTTGACTGTTGAGGATGGTAGGAGAATAATACTGAATCAAGAGACAGATATGGTAACAGTTGACATGACACCCTGACTCTATGTAGAAAATTGGAAAGGGGGGGGGGGTTGATGATTATGGTTTATAATTAGTCTGATGTGGTGAAGCCAATATGTAGCTGGAAGAGATCATTTTCAAGATATTTTCTAAAAGCAGCAGTAGAGCAGCCGATTTGTGAGCAGTTTGTTGATAAATAAGAATAACAAGGATCATAATACTGATCTCTGGGGGACTCCTTTGATCAGTGGTTGGAAGGAGACATTATGGATCTAATCTGGACATTAAAATGTCTGTTGGAAAGGAAGTTTCTGAACCAGAGCAGGCTGTCTTGATAGATACCAGCTGTAATGAGGGAGTTAAATAATAGTTTGTGTTCCACCATGTCCAAGGCTTTGCTCAGATCAATGAATACTGTTCCTGTTAGCAGGTCTTTATCTAGATTTTGGGGGATATCTTCAGTGAAAGTTCATAGGGCTGTTGTTGTGCTTTGTCCTGACCAAAATTTTTATTGCTCTAAAGAAAGGATATGACTTACATTACAAAATAATTTGTTGGTGCATGCACATTATTAACCATGTATAATCTAACAAATCTGTACTTTTAATAGACTAATATCTTGCAAGCTTGATTCTGAAGTTAAGATCCAGCAATAACTAATTTCATTTGCTTGTTCTGCATTTACAAAAGCTTTTTTTCTCCTAAAAGAAGGCCAAACGAAAACCTATTTTTGGGTCAGAGTTCCACTGTTTGTGACCTAGATTGATAGCAGAGTGAATTAATTTATACCCTTTGTTTTACTGGAGAACAGTAACTCAAGATGCAGAAGTTTACTTTCTTATGGACAAACAGCAATGCTCTTTGGAACTTGTTAGGTAGTTAAACCAGCAGATTGTATTATAAGAAGGAATGTAGGATGTTTTCTCCAGTGAACATACCTTTCTCCATATTGTAGAGGACTGAATAAGCAATGCTGTATATAACTGTCAAGAATATTAAAACCTTTCCCAAACTAATGTTGGGAGTAAGATGAGTCCATATTTCCCACATATTCTATAATTTGGCCACATTTCTCTGCATGTTTTAGAATTTTGTTACCAAGTATTTTTTCCAAAGTTTTTATGATAGGACAAATGGTTTTGCTATGGAAAAGAAGCCATGTGGAGTGAATGATGTTGAGAGTTTGGCTTAAGGTCACATAACAGCAACTTTAAATGCCACTGGTCAAATTATTGTGGTGACCATTCGGTTAAAATACAGGATTGGGATTTGGTTGTTCATGGGCTCCCTACTTTGAGAAAGAGTGGATGGAACTTAGAACATTTTAGACAGCTGAATAATTAGAGGCTCTTGAGCAGTCTGTCAGTGTGGTTTAGGAAATTTGTCCGAAATAAAAATGTGCAGAGTAGTGAATATTCATCCAACTTTTACAGGGTCATGTGTCAGTCAAGGGAACCCATAGGGCCCTCCACTATGGAAATGTAGCATTTCATACAATTAGCCATGAGCAGATTGAAGTTGTTTCCAGGGTCACTATTCTTAATATTAATTTATCCCATTAGATTTCTGACAAGTTTCTAAGACTGCTTTTGGTGTTTATTAAGCAGCTGTTTTTTTTTTCCTTGCATATACTGCTTTGAATCACTTTTGTGTTTGATATCTTAATGATTTATATTGGCCTTGGGAGCATACCTTTCAACTGTCCAGAATTTTGCAGAATGTTCATATTTTTGCTTCATATTTTTGGTCTGTTCCTCATAAAATTTTCAAGGTTTTTCTTGTCAATTGATTGAGGATTGATGTCAATAAATAATGAAATGCATTGGAATTTCAGGCTTCATATCCTTCTGAAATTGCATGGTAATGCAAAATTTGTTATTCCATCAACCTTCTAAGTTTATAATAATGATATTTAAAATCTGTCCTTGATTTTGGGCCTTTGCCTCCCAATTATCTTTTGCTTTGCTGTGAGTTCTTGCCCAAAGAAGTTGACAGATATGTTTAGCGGTGATGCTTTCAGTGAGCGCATGTGCTGTCCCTTTCTTTGGGGAAGGTTTAAGGTTGGAAGGTAACCAGTGGCATGGTTTGCTCTTAAATCTTTTTAACCTAGCAGGAAAAAGTGTGCCCTTGATTAAAGTAATATGATTAGAGTAATGTGATTAATAAATAAACTCTTCTTCTTGGGTCATTTCTCTCAAGGGCGGGTTCCAACACATATTGATCAAACTGATCAGATCAAATATTTGTTTTTTATTATTTTTTTTATTATTATTTTCTTGAAATGATCTGCAAAACGAGAGCAGGGTTTTATTTTTGGATTTTCAAGTACTGTACAATAATCCTTGAAAAGTGGTCACTCAATGCATTTGACAGGATATTTCAGCCAAGGCATCTTTGTAGAATATTAATAATTAATGCATCCTCAATGGTGAGCGTAGATGAAGAGGGATGGATCTTGTAGAGCTCAGTGATAGTTCAATTAAGATTAAACTGTACCAACAGTCTTATCAGATTGTTTACTATTAGGACCTAGCCCGCTAAGGTCGCAGTTGCCAAGTTGAATAAAGTTTGATTCACACTAGTGATGCATTTCATTCAAGACTTGTTCTAATAATGTTACTGTAGATGAAGGGAAATTGTTTAACATTTTGTAACTGATATTAAGGCCTAAAATGTGAACTTCAGTGAAACTTCATGGGTTTGTATTGCTAAAGATAGCCCAGACACTTGGAATTTTATAATAGTTTCCAGAAAAATGGAAAAAAACTGGTCAGTATTCCTAAACATGGTCCACAATATGTAGATCTAGTGCACAAATGAAATACCACCACCTAGTCCTATGAAGTTCACAGATCATGCAGGAACTATGGAGCAATGCGGAAGAGGTGTGAATATACAGTCATGTACCTGGAACTTCACCTGTTGGTATGGAACAGCTAAGAGAAATAAGGTTTGGACAGTGTTACCACAGCAACGGATGTGGCACATAAGTGGATTGTAGCATATATCTTTTTCAGTATGAAGATATCATCAATGGAGCAGGAGCCCTACAGCATACATACAGAGACCTACAACTGCTGCGAGCCATAAACCACACTAAAATGCGTGTCTATATCACGTTATTGAAATTTTACTACATCGAAGCAATAAAGGTCGAACTTTATTGATCGAAGTAGTAAAATATCGAATAATGTACAAAAATAAATAAATCAATAAAAAAAAAACCTAACTAGCGTAGGCAGGGGGCAAGCCCCGGGCACCCCCCACACCCCCCTACTTAAATATACCAACTCTGAGACTGCACTACATTGAGGTAAATGGAAATCTCCCCCTTATGGAGATTTCCATTTACCTGCGCGATGTTCTGAACTTTCGACATTGTCGTGCTGACAATATCATATTCGATATTGTCAGCTTACGACAACGTGAACTAGACCCCAAAATGCAGGCCTGGCCAATGTGAACTGATATTTTTCACCAGACCTGTACTGCAATTCACAATCCCAGCTGATATGTCTGTCTGTCTGTATGTTACATTACAGTGGTGCAAGTCACTTTTATTAGGAACCTTATACAAACATAAACAGTTCCTATTGGACCAAGCACAAATTGCCCTAGCCCAAACCCACCTCTTGTCTACCCTAATGTTTGCCTCACCAATCCTAATTCATATCAGGAAAACACCTAAACAAACTAGAGTCATGTTACAATGTTTGTGTCTTTCGGCTTTTCCCGGTTAGGGGTCGCCACAGCGGAACTCCAGTCCGCTAATGATTGGCAGTAGATTTTTACGTGCTGGCTTGCCAGACCTAACGCACAACCTTCACCGAAGGAACACCATTCACGCATGTCGCCACACAGAAGACGCTCTTAACTGAGAATCAAACGGGCACCGCCTAACTGTGAGGCGACAACGCTACCGCAGCACCACCACCGCAGAGTCATGTTACAATAAAATTGCAAAATTCGCAAATAACTCCACTTTTAGAAGTAATCACTGTCTTGCCCTAAAGCAACTACAGTGGTTAGAACTCCCTCAGCTAATTAGTTATCACCAGTTAGTCCTCACCTTCAACATAATAAGGAACCCTCAGAAAACCGCAGCCCTAAACCAACTACTAAACCAATATTCAGCAAATCGCCCTCTACGCTCATCCAACAAAACCCACTCTGCATATCCAAAGCCAATAACACTGCAGGGAAAGGTCTTTTCTCTCATACCATTGCTAGGGAATGGAATAACCTCCCCCAAAATATCTCCTCAGCACCATCCATCTCACTTTTCAAGAAGACACTTAAGTCACACCTCTTGCAATCATGGCTCTGTCCTTGCATTACATAAATGCTTTCCTGCTCTCCTCCAAATCTTGCCACCCTCATCTCCTCACTGCTTACCTCAGCTATTTTTGTACTACTCAAATACTCCCTTTCAGGGTCTACTATCCTACAATCTATGTCTGACACTGTGACATATCTCCCGAATAGCATCAGTTTTCTTGATTACATCTTTCAATTTATGCTTTGTTGTACCAATAGTGACATCCAAGGTTTACTATGCATATACCAAGCTTGCTTAGATCAAACTAATGTATGACATATCTCCTTGATTGTATATATGCCACTGTACAGAATTTTTTTGTTATTTGTTGTATTTGTGTTGTTATGGAGCTTTTCTTCCTGGGCCTGCAATGTAAATGGACCTTGTTCCAGTCAGACTTTCCCGGTAAACAAATGTAAAATAAAATAAATAAACTAAAACAAATATTATGTCTGGCAGTCTGTCAGTGTTTCTGTCAGTATTGTATAGCTGTTAAAACAGTTGCTTGATTTGATGCCCAGCTGGTAAGCATTCACTAGAAGAGTAGTAATTGATGGTTATAACAAACCTTTTCTTTCTGCTTCATTTTTAGGGATAACTGCCACAAATTCCCTCAGTTATTTGGGTAAGTATTTTCCATGCAATCTATTAATATATACTTTTCTGCACACTGGGAATTATTAATTTAGCCCTGTTTTTGGCCTTTGTAATTTTTTTAGTATTCTATAAGTTTATACTCTCCTGCATACTAGGTGTCAGTGGTATAAAACCTGCCTTTTGTCTCATGTTTTTAGATTTAGAAGCAAGATCAGCACTCCTGACATGTAAGTATAATCCCATAAAATCAGTTCAACCAAACAAAAACAAATGTTTTCCAAAAAGGCTCCCCTTCTTTCTCAGTTTCCGTACTTCTAAAAACAATTTAATGGGGTGTTCCTTGACGGTGTCACTATCTTCTCCCAGTTTGGCTTGAGATCATCTTTCTTCAGCTCCACAGCTAATCTCTCTCTTATTTGCTTTTGGCTTTGCTGATTAAGCCCATTAGCTGTTCATACAACAACTGATTAAGTTGCTCTTAATTCTGTTTTTGACTCCTTTCTTTTGTTTCAGTCTCTAGTTAATTTTTATTTAATAGTGTATATTATGTTTTAATGTGAATCATCAAATCATGCAGTTAATTTGCATGTCTTTCCTTTTATTTGTTTATGTTTTAAATTGTGAACCAGATGTTTGTATCACAAAATTATTTATTTATTTGACATTTGTTTACCAGGATAGTCCACCTGGGTCAGAACGAACCCATTTTCATAGGACAGCCGGGGAGAAAATCTCCAATTACATAAAGAGAATGTACAAACTTTGTAAAGATAACATAAAAATTACAAGAAATCAGTAAAACGAAGCAAGTAGTGTCAGAACAGTCACCAAAAAACTCCAGAATGATAGATACCGCTGTAGAAACCACCATAAAATGAATCCTTTATTATAAAAAAGCAAGTTTTAATCTTGCTTTTTTATACTAAAGGATTCATTTTATGATGCTTTCTATAGTGATGTCTATCATTCTGGAGTTTTTTGATAAAAATTACAAGAGTTGCAAGTAAGCAGGGACATTGTTGTGAGGCATATGGTAACTAGACATTTATATTAGCAAGAAAACACAATATTACAGGATATACAAGTAAGTAATACAGAATAATGAAGTACAGATGGAGACAGAGTGAAAGAGATATTCAGTCTTGTCTGATCTGTAGAAGAGATTAGCCTGGATCAGGGCAAGGGCACAGCCTGGAGTTGATCATGTGTTGTTGCAGTACAGATTTAAAGGCAAGTAGGTTAGTAGTACTAGTAGTTCTCGCAGTATGTGGAGGTGAGTTACATGCTTTTACAACATAGTGGGAGTAGAGGCTTTGCCCTGCTGTTTTAGAGGGTTTGGATATAGAAAAAAGCTCTTTATCTGTAGACCTAAGTGTTCTGTTGGGTTGGCTTAGTCATGTTATTTAGTGCTAGGCAGGCTAGGGGTTTGTATACCAGGCTGTGGAGTGGTAGTAGTTGGGTATATAGTAGGTAGTTGGGGAATACTAGCCAGTTTAGTTTTCATAGTAACAGACAGCGGTGGGTTCTAGTTTTTGAGATGGTGGCAAACTTGGCCATTTTATTATAGCACTGTTCCATTTTGGATCTATAGGAGCTCTGTAAATTGCTAAGTGCTGGTGCGCCATGGAGATCAAACCATAAGTGATCACCTATGACTACGCCTAGTAGCTTGAGGTGGTAGACAATTTCAACAGTGGTGTTACCAGCAGAGAGAATTTTGAGGTAGTTTAGGTTAGTAGTACAGTTCTTCGGCTGATAAAGAAGCAGCTTACTTTTTGGGGGGTTGAGGAATAGCTGGTTGTTAGTAAGTCAAGATTCAACGGCAGAAAATGTTTGAGTATCGGAGAGAAGCTAGGGTAGTGTACAAAAGGTACAAATTATTGTGGAATCATCAGCATATTGTACAAAAGGTACAAATTATTGTAGAATCATCAGCATATTGTACAAAAGGTACAAATTATTGTAGAATCATCCGCATATTGTACAAAAGGCACAAATTATTGTAGAATCATCAGCATATTGTACAAAAGGTACAAATTATTGTAGAATCATCAGCATATTGTACAAAAGGTACAAATTATTGTGGAATCATCAGCATATTGTACAAAAGGTACAAATTATTGTGGAATCATCAGCATATTGTAGAAAAGGTACAAATTATTGTGGAATCATCAGCATATTGGATGACTGTTCCACTAGTAAGGGCAGTACATAGGTTATTAGTAAAAATATTAAAAAGTAGAGGTCCTAGGATGGATCTTTGTGGGACTCCTATGGGAGTCCAGTAGCCAGTTATCAGCTGAGCAAAAAGGAATCTGTCAAGCTCTTGCAGCAAGACAGTGATAGAATGATAATCTGACTCACTTTTATGTGTTGTAAACATAAACAGATGCAATCCTACTAAATGAACCTGCTTGAGTACTTTAACTACTCTGTTGTTTAATAGCTGCTAAGTAGAATTTTATATCAAAATATAAAATCTAACACAAAAAGCAAAAATAGGTGAATGATTATTTCTAATCACATTCTCGTGGAGCCAGTTCCAGACCCCAAAATGTACTGGCTGTTTTCTTAATTGCATTTTTAGGTCCTCTGAGGATTAATTGCTACATATAACCTGCTAGCATGGTCCTCATCACTTTTAAGCCTGGTGAGTATGTCAGGGGAGCTTGTATTGTCATTATCCTTATAACACTGGTCAGCAGATAAGTGGGTACTGGTGTGGACCCCATTCTCACAAGTCTCCTCTGTATATCAGTGGATACAGGTGGGATCCATAACTTATAATACCCACACAATGGCTTATTGGATAAAAGTGCGATCTCTATCACCTGCGGTCCTGTTCTTTAGATGAGTAGGTGCTGCCTGTGGGTCTATATCACATTGTCGAATCAGAAATAAGCGGTTGCTTCTTCATCGACCACCTGTTTAGTGAACATAGTAATTACTGAACAGAGTTTTCAGCGAAAGTTTCCTAAGGCAAACTGACAGTAGTATGCCCTAGCAACCATAAACAAAACCATAAAACTTAACACCTATGCAGGTGGGGGGGCTATGCCCCACACCCTCCAATGTGGGGGGCTGCACCCCTGATACCCCCCCAATAAATATACCAACTCTGAGATCACACTACATTGGGAAAGGGCAAATTCCAGATGATGGCCAACCATCGGTTTGCCCTAGGAGACTTTTCACTGAAAACTTAGTTCAGTGATTAGTATGTTCACTGAATAGGTGTTCGACAAAGAAGCGTTTGCTTATTTGTGATTCGACTATATGCTATAGACCCATTGCCTGTATAGTCCCCACCACACACATCACCTGCAAAGTATGCCACAGGACACTGCTGACGTACCATCAATCGCAGCCTGGTCATTAGCTAGGTAGGTACTCATATGGTCACCTTCACACAGAGTGCTGCTTAGTATGTCTTTGGCTATGCTGAAATACTGTCACTCACAGCCATACCAGTAGGTCATTGTCTGTGTGAGCTCACCATCCATTTTGTTATGGGA